>NW_026596039.1:19814521-19864506 GCF_907164565.1 Psammomys obesus | reverse complement strand
GAAGAAGAAGAAGAAGAAGAAGAAGAAGAAGAAGAAGAAGAAGAAGAGAGTGCACCCACTGTCAAGCGGAAGAAGCAGCTAATCGAGAACGCGCCACATCTGTTGTGGTAACTTCGGGCTGAGGAGACCAGTGGGCGAGAGCCCCACTTCTGGTGGCAGGTGGGAAGGAAAGTGTGTGAGGATGGCAAGGTTGGGAGTGCTCCAGGAGGGCTAGGGGTACTCTCCCTGCTGGGACAGCCTTTGAGGGTCAAGGCTGAAACAAGATGCCCAAAGACGCCCCAGCAGAGTATCTCAAACCTACCTGGGAGCAGCTAACACAGAGGGACCGTGTGACTCTGCACGGAGGAGCATTAGCTTCAGCGCCTGGCTCAAGGTCAGGATTTTTAGATTTCCTCTGGTCTATCTGCTGCCTTCTATGACAGGGTCGCCATTGTCAGTGTCACAGGCTAGACCTCTGTTCTCTAAGCCACTTATTCTCAGTCATGTTCTGGACTATGCTGTCATTTGGGATCCTGTCGTGGACCAAACCTAAGAGAAAGGTCAGGACTGCTGTGAAGTGAGACCCTCTAGAATTGAAAATCAAGGAAGGAGGTCACTTTCAGGTCAGCACGGTGAGAAGCCTGTTTGGATATCTCAGTATTCACTCATGAAAGCTACTAGAAACTGGCAATATAAGAAGATGCAAGCTTCATCCCTGCACCGTAGTTTAGACCTCATTTTGTTCTGGTTGTATTTGTGTGTGTACATGTTTATATACATATGTTTGTGCATGTGGCTGTGCACATGCCTGTGGAGGCCAAGGGTCACTATCAGGTATCTTTTACAACCACTTTCCAACCTCATTTATTATTATTATTATTATTGTTGTTGTTGTTGTTATTATTTTGAGATAGTGTCTCACTATGTAGCCTTAGCTGGCCTGGAATTCACTATGCAGGCCAGGTGGCCTTCATCTCATAGGGATCTGCATGCCCCTGCTTCTCCAGTGCTAGGCTTAAAGGACTGGGACACCATGTCTGGCTTCCAACCTTTTATTTTGAGACTGGGTCTCCTGTTTAATCTGGAGCTCAGTGATTAGGCTAGATTGGCTGTCCAACATGCCCCAGGGGTCCTTCTGCTTCCACCTCCCCATCACTGAGATTACAGGTCACCCTGCACTGGATCCTGGGATTGAGCTCAGTCCTAGGATTGCGCAGCAGACTTAACCAGTAGAGACATCTCTCCAGCCCCTGTTTCTTTGTTTGTTTGTTTTTTAAACACTGTCCTGGGCCTCTGATTTTGAGGATGTCCTAAATCTCCAGTGGTAGAACCTCCAAGAAAGCCTAAAATAGATTCCTGGTATGAGGAGTATTGTCAGCCTGGGCTCTGAAAAGCTCTTGGGGGAAAGAGAGAGCTGATTGGCTTCATCAAGGATGGGGGAGGAGGACAGATGTGGAAGATAGTGAACAGGGAAGAAGTGGGGACAGTGGCAGACCACGGCAGACCGCCAGACAAGCAGGGCTGCTGTTTGTTGTTTTGAGTGTGTGTATTGAGTGGTGTGTCTCAGATGATCCTCTTTGGGTGATCAACTCTTTCTTGAGTTTGCATCTGCTATTTTGACTTCCAGCTTCTTCCAGCTGGAAGCATTTGGATCTAGATGCTTGAAGCCTGTTCTAAGACTCAATTCCCAGAAATAGGAAGCCAGAAAGGAGCCTGCAGTGACCACCACTTACTGTTTCCAGCCCTGCATTGGTCCTGGTCATTTGGAGAAATATGGTTGCCCCATCTGGTTGGATGTTGGAGGGAGGCCCTGTGGACCCTATATGAGTGGACAGGGTGGGGCGGTGCTCCTTGCCAGAACTCCAAGGGCGTGGGGCCTGAAAGTGTAAACAACTTCAGGCTGAGCTTGGAGGGCAGTGCCAAGGTATTGCATGGTAAGTGTCAGTGATTCTCTAGAAAATGCCCAGACAGGGCTTTGGTCTCTGGCATTGCCAAGGCTTGACTTTTACTTGTTGAAGCAGATAAAACAGATTTTGAGTATTGTTTTCAAGTGAGGCATGCAATGTCTCTGAGCTGCTTTCTCAGGATGAGCTGCTTTGGGGTTGGGATGTAGCTCAGGAGTAGAGTACTTGCCCAGTATGCACAAAGCCCTAGGTTTGATCTCTAGCTCTGCATTAAACTGGGCATGGTGGCACATGCCTGTAATCCTAGCACTGAGGAGACACAGGCAGGAGGATTAACTGTCGTCTTTGCCTACATAGCAAGTCTGTGGCCATCTTGGGCTATACGAGATCTTGTCTCAAAAAAGGTAACCAGCCTGCCACACCTCCTAATCCTTCCCAAACAATTTCACTAGTTGGGACCAAGCATCCAAACATGTGAGCAATGGGAGCAAGTCTCATTCAGACCACCACAGTGCTGGTCCAGGAAACAGAGGAGAGGAGGCAGAGGACCCTCGACCTGTCAGAATGTGTAGAGAATGCCCTCTACCCTGAATACCTCTGTTTAGATGGGACTCTGTTGGAAACATTCCTGCGGTCACTTCCCTGAAATAACAAACCCATATCGTCTAAGCTAAGAGACTCTGGTGTGCTAGAATGGCCGTCCCAGCTTTCTGTCTGTGGCCAACTAGCTGAATCTCTTGCAATGGTCCTTCAGACACACATGTTCAAGCTGCTTCCCTTTCCTGGGGCTGTCAGCGCTCCTTGAACTAGCAATCGATGCTCATTATTTTCTTCCCTCTTGGACTGAGCCCTTGAGCAAGGACAAGAAAAGCCTCCCCAGGATAAAATGTTCCTTTACACCTATCATGACTGATGGGTTTCATGGACCAGTAAGCCTGGTGCACAAAGCAGAAAGAAAGAAGGAAGAAAAGAAGGAAGGAAGGAAGGAAGGAAGGAAGGAAGGAAGGAAGGAAGGAAGGAAAGAAAGAAAGAAAGAAAGAAAGAAAGAAAGAAAGAAAGAAAGAAAGAAAGAAAGAAAGAGACACCCTGCTTTATGGCAGATGGAAGTCAAGGACTCATACCCTAGGTTATCCTCTGACCTCCACATGAGAGCTGGGCACATTGGCAGGAACATGCATACACATTTTTTTTTTTTAATGCCAAACATATTCGGCAGCTATGTTTGACCTCAGCACATAAATTCAAGGACATAGTCATTCTGGCTCTTCCCACACCGGGTGGGTATCCTCAAGTGAGTTACTTTAAAATCTCTTTGTGTCTGAATCACCTTATCTGCAAAGATGAGGATAACAGCATTCACTTCACTGAATTCTGATGATTAAAAGTGATAAATTGTGAAGAGCTTAAAATAGTAGCCGACACAAGCAGAGACCCACACGGATTCACGCTTATTTCCTAAGCCCTCTCTGATAGCTGCTGTCCCTTGGTGCTAAGTCTGGCGGCAGCACAAGGTCAGCGTTCCTTCGTCCCCTGAGTCTCGGTTTCTCCATCTGCAAAAAGAAAAACTACTATCTTCCTGGTGGGATCCTTGGGAAGATCTACAGAGGCTGGCTTGGAGAGCATCTGCCTAGTTCTGAACTCACGGAAGGCCCTCGACGCTGCTGCTGTTTCCCGTGTGACGGACAGATCCAAGCATAGGTGTAGTGACGTTGGCAAATTCCAGACAGACTTAAACACCCCCTGCCCTCCTCTTGCCGCAGGCTGGAGCTAGATGTTTTAAGGACAGAGTCCAAGTGGGTGGGAATAGATAGGCGGCAAGGGTGGCAAAGGGTGGTGGCGGGGCAGCCAGGCTTACTCTTCCATTTGGAACCTGTGCTGGCCAACAGCTGGCACGGGGCTGGAGGCAGGTTTAGTCCGGTTGCTATGGGTGTAAGAAAAAGAGGAAAACCATCTCAGTGGAAATTGCCCTGCGGTTGGCTCAGGCGCCCACGACACTGTATTTATAGAGAGCTCCCAGCAACTCGGAATTCTTCGGTGTCGAGTTAACCCTTTCCGAGCCGCGGTGCCGGCCTGGTGTCAAAGGGGCGAAATTCAGGACTGAGATAGGACAGCTGGATTGCAGCAGGGCTTGGAGCCAGCGGGGTGGGAGTGGTCAGTGGCCAGTCACCTGTCCTTTCTCACCGAAAGAGAAACTTCGGCTGTTGCAAGGGCGAGGATCCGTGTAGGGGGAAGGGCAGCGGGTAGCCCAACACCCTCTCCTCGGAGTCCCGGGTCTTCCCCCACCGGGGTCGAGCTAGGGTCCGGGTCGGGGGCGGGTCCAGGCCCGCGGCCCTGCCCAGCAGGCGGGCTCAGGCCTCGTCCTCGGATCTCCGCCGCGGGGCCAATCCTGCGTCTGGGGCGCACCCGGTGGCCTTTCCGGACCCGCAGCTTCCTCCGGCCGTCCCTCCCCTCGCACTCCCGCCCCCGGCCCCAGTGTGGCCGGGCTTCGCGGCGGCGGCACCGGCGGTGGCGGCGACTGGGCTGCGCCCCGCTGCGTCCCCGAGTCCCGGGAGTCGGCGCGGCGCGGTGAGTGCTTGCGTGGCGCGGGGCGGCGCGGGCTGCGGCCGCCTTTGTGTGCGGCCACGCCTGGACCGCGCGCGCTCGGGCACTGGGTGCATGCAGCTTGGAATCCGCGGCCTTTCCCTGCAGGGCACCCCCCCCCCCCCCCCCCCCCCCGCTAGGGCTCTAGGGCGGGGAGGAGCTGAGAGAACCCCTGCTTGGCCGCTCCCCCCTTGGGGGCTGAGACTCCCTGAGATTTGTTGGATCTGAAGACTCGCCGAGGGTCGGACTTGGGGGACCGGAAGCTGGGTGGGTGACTGACTGTTCAGGCCTTGGGTGTGAAGTGGGCATGCAGGCAGGTAGGTTCTTCTTCAAGCTTAAGGAAGCCGCTATCCAAGACTGGGAGGGAAACATTCTCCCGACTTGGAGGAGGAAAACACCGTGGATGCCAGCTCGGAGGGGGGAAGCTACGGGGGAAGGGAGCGCGAGGTGAGGTGGTCCCTGTTCCCGGCTCTGAAGGATGAAGGAGTGGACGACAGGGCGACTTCTACAAGCTGCAGAAGAGCACGGGGTGGGGAACAGGATCTGGGAAGAACTTTAAAGACTGCCCCCCAAAGTCAAAGACGGAAGAGGAAGTAGGGAAGGGGAGTTTGGGGTGTCTTAGCTAAATGGAGGTGGATAGAGAAGAGATCCAGAGGAAGGTGGCGAGAAGCTGGAGGCCCAGGGTGGAACACAGAAGATAAAAGATTGAATCCAGTTGCCCAGGGCCCTTCTTCACCAGAGCCCAGCCACCCAATTGCAGATTTGGGAGCTTAAGGCAGTGAATTGGCAGAAAGAGGGTTTTATTTGTGAGCCAAACCTGCCCTAATGAGAAATGCATGATGGATGACTCAGACCTGAGAGCTTATCATTGAAGGGAAATACTAAACAGTAAATCAGAAGTTCGTATGTGTGTGTTTGGGGTTTTTGTGTGTGTGTTGGGAAGACACCTGATTAGTTGTGAGAAACTGTTTTCCTTCAAACTGATTGCAGATGATCTGCAAATGAGTATTGATTAAATGAAATCCTTATTTATTTATTTATTTATTTATTTATTTATTTATTTATTTATTTAAGATTTAGGGTCTCACTGTATAGATTTGGTCGGCCTTGAACTCACATAAATCCACTTGCCTCTCTCTCTCAAGTACTGGGATAAAGGCATGCACCACTATGCCAGGCTCAATCAAGTCCTTTTAAGTGTGTGTAGTAGCTACTTTCAGTTGGAGACACTAATGAAGCTCTTTGAACTGTACAAGAGTTATTTATTTAATCGGGTCTCCTTTCTCATTCCTCTGACCTCTCAGAAACTCCCAGGACTCCTTCTGTTGAGCAACAGCATTCTGAGTAGTTTGGGGACCTGCAAATAGGTGAATCTCAAGTGTGTACTTGAAATTGAAACGTAAACTTGCCTTACGGACTGGGCTGATTGGATGGCAGGCTACTGTGGAGGGCTAGGGGGCTCAGGGGTATGGCTGGTGGTCTGTATTTCCGCCTTGCTAGGGGGTGAGAATCTTTTGGATGTGTGCATTTTCCTGGTAGCTGGAGTTCTCGAGTGTCAGCGATGAATCTTGGCCAATTGTGGCCTGTGGACATGTGGTTCCCCCCCGCCATTACAAATACATCACAGTCAGCTGATGTCACTGAAATTTTCATCATGTGGCTGGGGCTACGGCTCTGTTAGCAGAGTGCTCGCCCAGCATGCGTGAAGCCTGAGTTAGACCCCAGCAACCAGCAAAGCACAAGCTGGTTGTAGTGGCTCAGGCCTGTAATCTCAGCGCTGGGGGAAGAAGCAGGAGCGTCAGAAGTCATCCTAGGGCTACATAGTTCGAAGCTCTCCTGGGATACGCGAGGCTCTGTCGAAAGGAAAAAAGAAGTTTTCTTTACATCATCACTTGAGGTTAGCCCTTGAACATCAGTTTTGCTACCAATGTGTCAGGAGGCAAAGAAACAGTAAAGAGAGAGAGTGTTTGCCCGTGCAGAGTAACCCCGTGGTGACTCCAATGGTCCCATGACTGGTCTGCAGAGTTCTGCGCTGTCCTGGCGTCCATGGTGGCTTCTTTCTTCCTGCTTGCAGAGCACTGCACATGCACTCCAGACTAGTGCTGTAAGAGGGCAGGCCCTGCATCTTGTGAGAGAAGAAGCCTGTTTTCAGAGGAGAGCTGGGATTTTGGACCCGGTTTTCTTTCCCATCCCTGTCCCCCTTCAGCTCTGTCCAGGCACCTGATGGGGACGGGGTGGTTGAATATTCAAGATGCTCAGATGCCTGGCGGCTGGGTGCCTGGCAGCTGGGCTGGATGCTTTAATGTTTATCTGTGGAACATTATAGAAGTGGTGGCCTTTCAGAGCAGTCCCCTGGGGAGCCAGCATCCTTATTCTGGAGGGGTCACTCTTGGAGCTTTCTTCAGGAGCCACCCTCCTACCATGCTGACCTCTAGGAGGAAGCCTTCGCTCTTTTTGGTGGGATTTGGGTTAGACACCAGGTGAGAAATGCAGTTTGGGAAGCAGTGTGATCCCAGGGCTATGAGTTGGCTTTCTGTATCCTCAGAAAGACTCCTAGAAAGTGTTGAGTGAGTATCTGACCTATAGCCAGATGCTTCTGGGTTGGGCTATGTGCAGAAAACAACCCAAATCCTCTGAGATTATGACCACATGGGGCTATTGAGCTGTGGATCTGAGTCATAGGGTTGGGAAAGAAGGAAGAGGGGCAAGGAGGATGATGTCACTGCCCAAAAGCTTGTCCTTTGAGTGGGTGGAGACTTCTTATTGATGTGCTTTTTCCCACACCCTGAGGCACGAGTGGCAGGGAAATCTGCCAGCGAAGGGGAAGGCCTTCCTTAGAGAGAGGGGCTCACTGTGGACCATACATTGGGAGAGAGCTGTATATACTGTTGCACAGGCTTTTCCATCACCTGGAGATCAGTCAGCTGTTCCTGCAGTATTCAGGGTGGAAACACTGGATTTTCAGGACTTGCGATGGGGTTATGCTAGATGAACGTTGTCTCGTGTAATTGTCTTAACATCACTGAAGAGAAGGAGAAACCCAAGTCTATCAAGGGCAGGTCACATACCCAGAGACACAGAATGGGCAAACAGTGAGGTCATGAGGTCAATCTATTGTCTGCCTTCACCACTGGCTCTTTCTGCCACTCCAGAGGCAGCTTTAGGTTTGACCTCTCAGTTTAGACCTTGGCAAATGTGCCAAGGGTGCCCTTGGGCAGAGGAACTCATCTGGTGTGCCAGGAAGAGGACAGGCCTGACCACAGAGACTTGTGGTCCCTGACAGAACACCCTTGTGCTGCCAGAGTCCTGGTCTTTGTCATGGTGCTTTCCAGTCCTGGAGAGGAGACCCTCCTATGTCCTCCAGTTCTGACTAGTCCTCCAGCTGCCAGCCCCATGCTCCTTCTCAGCTTTTCCACAGTCCTGGGAAAGATACTTCCCAAAGTATCCTTTGTAACTTTGGGCATTCACCTTCCCAGGAAAACCCTGGAATATTTGCTTATAAAGAGACCCTGACCTGGGGGTGACAGAGTGGGGCAGCAGGGACTGGAACTCTTGGTGTGTGGATCTATGAATCAGTTTCTGGTCAAGCACAGGGAAAGGAGCATAGAATGAGCCAGACCTAGGTGAAGCTGAGCTGTGTTTGCTGCTTTGGATTCCAGTGGTGGTGGGGTCTTGGCAGAAAGGAGAGCACTCAGGAGGCCTAACAGTTGCAGGGACCTAGATGTACAGCCGGACAGAGTAGGTATTGACTGGGAAGAGATGGGGTAGCTCATCCTGAAGGACTCAGGGGCCTGGTGTATGTCTGTGGCTGTGATAGCAGTAATGACAATAACTACCTCTGTGAAGCTGGCCATATGATGTAAACCTATGGTTCTAGTACTTGGGAAGTGGAGGGAGGAACATCAGGAGTTCAAAGCCAGCCTCAGCTACATAATGAATTTGAGGCCATTCCTGGCTACTGGAGACCCTGACTCAAAAAACAATAAAATGGGCAGAGGAGAGATGGCTCAGGGCGAAGCACTTGCCCCAGAGGTCTGAGGACCTGAGTTCGCATTCCCACAACCCACTAAAGCTGAATGTGTTTGCAGGGTCAGAGCTGCTGTGGTGAGGTGGGAGGTGGAGACAGAAGGGCTACCAGAAGCTAACCTTGTCTCTAACAGGCTGGAAGGCTAGGACTGACACCAGCGCTGTCCTCTGACCGTCACGCATATGCCGTGACACCAGTGTGCCTGCATCGCACAGGAACGCACACTGCTCACACACAACAGTAGGATTCACCAAAGTGTGATTGGTATTGGCCACTTGACTTGATCTTTGTTGTCTTTATTCTCATAGCATCTGTATAGGTTAGGAATCTTCACTCCTGTTTTATAGACAAGTCTCGAGCAGGCAGCTATGGTCGTTGGCATTTGGTTGTGGCTCTCAGAGAGTTTCTTGTGTCAGGACTGTTCTTGAGCCTAGCTGTGTGCTGGATGGTTAAACAGCCCAGCAATTCTAGCCAATAAGCGAGGACTCTGGGCCTAGGGGGCATTCCTGAGAGAGTTCTAGCACCCATTAGTCACCTTTGCAGGTGATGGATGACTGTGGGCCCTAGAGCAACACCATCTCTTCTGGACTGGCATTGTCATATGAACCTGGTCAAGGCCCCAGGCCACAGTTCCGAGGACTGGCAGGGCCTCTTATACTCTGAGACCTGTCCCTGATAGAGGCAATGGGGCATGCTCCTTAGAGAGAGAAAAAGAGAATTCTCTGCTAGGCAGAGCCTCTTTCAGGGCAGAAACAGGGTTTAGAGACAGAGGGGCAGTGAATAGGACACATCTGATTCAGCAAGTGCACCCTTCCTGGAGACTGGCGTGGCTTCTGGCTGGGCTGGCATTTCCAGGCGTGTTTGGGTGGACACCTGGCAGAGTCAACAGAGGTGGAATAACAGAGTCAACAGAGGTTGTACCTTTCATGGTCTGTCCGCATCTGGCCTGGGATCTGCCCTCTGATTTGGGCTCCTCCGCTCCTGTCCCTTCCTTCTCTCTGTTCCGGCTGGCCCTGCGCTGAGCCTCTGACTGTGTGTGCGCACATGTGCATGCTCCCTTGTGCATGGCTAGGTCGGCTTCTTACTTCTGCAGGTGACTCTGAGTTCAAGATGGCATCATGTTGCTGTGAGTGGCTGTGAGCACCCTAGAAGCTGCTCATTCACTGGAGGGCCTCTCCCTGAGCAGAAGAGAGCGAGAAAAGAGGGAGCTCTGTAGCACGTGCCTCACCATGCATACCTCATAGGCCACCAAGGCCTGTGGTTTTTCTTCTTCGGGTTTGGAGCCTTGACCTCTGCGTGGGAGGCCAGTCAGCCTGTCCTGTGGTCAGTCTCCTTCTTTTGTGTGCTTCCTGCAGGGGGAAATAGCCCGAGGATGCTGGGAAGACCTTGGACCACCCCGCAGGCAGTTCTGATGACTTACCACAGTCCTGACTCACACAGTCACTTTGAGAGGAAGTCGGGTTGGGTAGACTGTCTGTTGGGTAGAATCACATTGCTGGGGCATCTAGTGGGTAGTCCCGGACACAAAAGGCCAAAACCGACTCAGACTGTGAGGAAAAGAAAGCCATCTTGGAGACACTTCCCCAGGGAATGGATTCTAAAGACCTTTCTTCCCTTGCCCAGGTCCCTCATCCACTTACAGAGCATATAGTGTTTGTTAGGTCAGTTCAGATTCTCTCAGCCAACCTAAGAGGGGCTTATTATTCCTATCATATGAGTTAGCAAACCGAGGGCCAGCATATATCCCTAAATCGTATGACTCTGGGAATGGCAGAGCGTGGATTTGAACGTCCAACTCCAAAGCCACATTAAGGCCCACTTCCACCAACCTTCAACGATGTTATCACCCCATCATGCAATTATAATCTCTGCAGGGGTCAGTGCTGAAATATATAACCTTAGCCTGGATCTTCCTTAGGGAGTAAGAATAAGAGCCTAGCACGAGCCGTGGCGCTGGGACGTGAAGTCCACACATCTTTGATACTGTTTTATCGTTTCCATTTGTTTATTGCAAAAGAATTGCACATCCATTGTAAAACAAACAAAAACCCAGAATGCATCAAGTAGAAGACAAAAGTGGACTTGTCCCTCATTCCCACATTCCAGGGGGAGGTTATCACTCTCAGGCCTGTAGATCCTTTCTTCACCTGTAAGCATCTGTCTGTTCGTCCATCTAAGCACAGGTGCATCCATCCATTCATCCACCTTGGTGCACAGAGCAGGGAGCTCCCTAGGGCTCAAGTCTTTGCTAGAATTAAGGACATGAGAGTTCATGGAAGCACACACAGTTGCTACCCAGGGAGGTTCTGAGGTGTCAGGCAAGGTGCAGTGAGTAGCAAGGACCTCTTTCAAGCAGCAGACTTTGTTCTGGCTCTGCTTTCAAGTGTGCCTTCAGGATAAAGAGGTCTCACCCACGTCATGCCAGAATAAGGGACTATAGTGACAAAACCAACCCCTTATGAGGTAGCAAAGACGGTCTTAGAAGCTGGAAGCAGCTCACTGCAATGAGGGGCCAGTGAGAGGAAGTGGATGTGGGAACGTGTGCAGAGCCAGGTCAGATAGGGCTCCCTTGGAGCTGAGCTGTTATTCCAAAGGGATGAGCAGGCCACACCCATGGAAGCGGCTGACTGGATGCAGCGCATGTTTATGAGTGTGGGTCTCTGTATGTGAGTGTGTCCATCTAGTGCAAATGTGCGTGTGGGCCTGTGGGGGTGCATGAATAAGGCAAGCCAGAAGTCAAACTTGGGTGTCGAGCTTGGTTGTTCTACCTTGCTTTTTTGGTTTTGTTTTGTTTTGGTGCTTTTGTTTGTTTGTTTTCAAGACAGGGTTTCTCTGTGTATCTTTGGCTGTCCTGGACTAACTTTGTAGACCAGGTTGGCCTCGAACTCATAGTGATCCACCTGCCTCTGCCTTTCTGAGTGCTGGGATTACAGGCGTGGGCCACCGCACCCAGCTCTACCTTACTTTTTGAGACAAGGTATCTTACGGAATCTGGAGTTCACGGATTTGATAAGCCTGGCTGGCCAGGGAGCCCCGGGGGTTCACCTGTTAGCCCTTTCCTAGCACTGGGATTGTATGTATACCATCACACCCTGCTTTTATGTAGGTCAGTGGTTCTCAACCTACCGCTGCAACCCTTTAATACTGTTCCTCACGATGTGGTGACCCCCGGCCATAAAATTATTTCACTGCTACTTCATAACTGTGATTTCGCTATACTTAGGAGTTATAATGTGAATATCTGACATGCAATCCCATGGGGTCGTGACCTGCTGGTTGAGAGCCACCCGTGTAGGTGCTGGGGGTTCTAAGCTCAGATCCTCATGCTTGGGTAGCAACCACTTTATCCACTGAGCTAGCTCCCTGGCCCCTGGATCGGTTCCTTTAGATTGTTGATAGTTGACAAATTGGTTGCTAACAACCCAGACCATATCCTTCCTAGGAACCTCAGGAAAAAAAAAAAAGAAGTCTTTACTGAGAGTTCCTGTTGGAAAGCCGAGGAAAGACTGTGGTTACTGCTTGGCATACGTCCCATCCCTGAGCTGGGGTGGGGTAAGGGCTCTTCCCTGAGTCAGATCTGCTCCCAAGCCCAGGCTTGAGGGTGAGCCACAGCCTCCCTACATTATATGGGATGGATTCCCTGCAAGGGGCTGATCCCTGGGATCAGAAGAGAATAAAAGAAGAACTCACCAAAGACTGGAGAAAGTAAGCATCCATGTGGAGAATAGCCTGTCAGCTGTGTGTGTGTGTGTGCGCGCACACGTGCATATGCCTGGAATATGTGTTACTCCACTGCCAAGGTGGGAAAGCACAGATGTCCAGGAGGAGCTGAACAGGTCAGGTGAGGAAGTGGTGGTCTGTTTTAATTGCATCCGGCCCCTGGGATTGGCTCTCCTATGCTGAGAGAACTTAGAGTCACTATCTCCAAGAACCTGTCAGAGATATTTCCAGACAGCCTGGGGTAGAACACGGGGAAAGGGAGTGGAGGTGCGGGCCCCGACACCCCAGCTCCCCACTGCACAGAAGCAATGTGGAATCCTTAAGTGACCCTTGCCTCATCTTCCCGCAGCATCTCTCTCCCAGAGCTCTGCCTTCCCAGAATATGCTGTGACGTTCATGCCTTCACTCCTCCATCACCTTCTCCGCCACCTCCTCTCCCAGACGCAGGCATGTCCCCTTCCCTGAGCAGTCCTTCCTAAGCCTTCCAAAGCCAGCCATGGTGGCACATGCCTTTGGTCCCAGTACTCAGGGAGGCAGAGGTAGCAAATCGCTGTGACTTCAAGGCCAGCCTGGTCTACAAAGCAAGTCCATGACAGCCAAGGATACACAGAGAAATCCTGTTTCAAAACAAACAAACAAAAAAGAAAGAAAAGAAAGTTGTCAAGGAATTGCTAATCCACCACACTCATGTCACCAATATGCACCTGTACAAAAAGACTGGCCATATTGTACTTTCATTATACAGCTGTTCCCCAAAGCTTCCCCCTATGTTATTATTAAAATATGACATTTTAGGGGCTGGGGAGATGGCTCAGTTGGTTACATGTTTGCTTTACAAACATGAGGACCTGAGTTTGAATTGCCGGAACCCAAGTAAAAGCTGGGTTCAGGGGCATCCATATATTCCAGCCCTGGGGGAGGTAGCCTAGTCAGTCATGGAAGTTGGAAGGATGGACTTGGGTGGGTTCAGTGAACTGTTAGAGCAACACAACCTAGACTTGGGAAGGTGGCTCTGAGTTCAAGGACTTGTGGTTTTGAGCTACACATTTGGTGTTTTGGTGAATTGTGTGACACAGTTGCCTAGGAATGACCTTGCCAAGGAAGGGCACATCCTTGCAGGGCCATGAGAAAGGGCACATGTTTTTTGTGTAGTTGTAGGGGATTCATGAGGACTGATACAGGCTGTCCTGGGAGACAGATTTTGGCTTAGTGTAAGGAAGCATTTTCCACCAAAGATTTGCCTCAAAACAAGCAGGTAACCTGTGGGGGTGGCTGGTTCCCATCCTCAGAGAGAGCATACAAGCTGGCTAGGGTAGCCAGGGAAACGTCCCCAGTTCTGACCTAGCCACCTGCTTCTGTAGTTGCTCTAGAATTTGCCCTGGGGCCTCTTCTCCTTCTGTTAGTCTCCCCCAGGGATCCCAGCCTTTTGGGTTCTGTGGTCAGCCTTATGTGAATGACTTCCCCTGTCTCTCACTCTGCCGTGGATAAACCTAGTGTAATTTCAGTGTGATTTTTTTCTTCAGTGGAACACGCTTCATTTCCCTCATCTCCACATCCCCACATAATCTCTGGGCCCACATTCACCCATTTGTTCTAAGCATCACTCTTTTCTCTTTTCATACAATCCCTGGCTCACTTCCATCCTTGAAATATCTCTTAGCTGGTCTCTGTCATCCACTGGTGATTGTTGAGACTGTGTGTAGCTCAAATTTTGAGACATCTATTATAGAGTTTCTTTTGTGGCTCTGAGCACTAGCAATTTTCCTAGGATGGAGAGAGAAGGAAGAGATGAGCAGGGAAGGATGGCTCCCTAAATTAGTTCATTCAGATGCCGTAAGAAAGACCAAAATAACAGTGACTTATGCTAGAACAGATGCTGATTCCTCACCCATGTGACCATCTGGCTATATAAGGGCTGCAGCCCCAGCCCCAGGGATTCTCTGTCTCACTGCTTGGTGATGCTTATGGTGCTGCCCTGGCAGTGCGGTCCATCTCTGTTCCATGACTTGGAAGGGGGAGGAAGGAAAAAAAAAAGAGTGTGCCCTCCATCTTTAAGGACATGACCCAGAAACTGTATGTATTAGTTCCTCTGAAATCTTGTTAGCCAGAAAATGATCTCATCGCCACACTCAGCTGAAAGGGACTCTGGGATCTGTAGTCTTAGGTGAGTAGCCCCATGCCTGACTACCACAGGGGAGAACAGATGTAAGGAAATAACTGGTGGCTTCTGTGGCAACATGGCTATATGCATTTCGATGTGACTTGCATGGTAGTGCACCATAAAATTAAGATATCAAAAGAGGGCCTTTAGATTTGGCAGTGTTTTTCGTTTAGAAACATTAAACTCAGAGAGAAGAAGCTGAGCTGGCAAGATGGCTCAGCAAGGCAAGGTGCCCATTTCCAAGGCTGACGAGTTCAGCCTGAGTTCAATCCCCAGTTCAATCCCCAGGACCCACATGGTGAGGACTGACTCACACAAGTTGCCCTCTTACCTGCACACATGTGCCATGTCATGCATTTAAACTCGCAGAATAAATGGATGTAGATAATTACCAATTTAAAAAAAAGGAGTCATTTATTATGTTTTATGTGTATGACTGTTTTGCCTGCATGTATGTATGGCATCGAGTGTGTGTCTGGTACCAGAGGAGGTCAGAAGAAGGGTCAGATCTCCTGGAACTGGAATTATAGATGGTTGTGAGCCACCATGTGGTTGCTGGGCCCTGAACCTGGGTCTTCCGCAAGAGCAGCAAGTGTTCTTAACGCCGAACCATCTCTCCAGCTCTGTATTTTTTTTTTTTTAAAGAAAGGTAGGTATACTCGTTTTTCTGTTGTGATAAAACACCATGACCAAGGCAACCTATGAAAGAAGAGTCTAATTGGGCTTACAGCTCCAGGGATTTAAAGCCCCTGATGGCAGAGTGAAGGCGCAGGGGCAGGGACAGTGAGAGCTCCCACCCTGAGCTGCAGCAGGAGGCAGAGCACCCTGGGAATTGTACCAGTCCTTTGAAACTTCAAGCCTGCCTCAGGAGACAGCCCTTCTCCAACAGAGCCACACCTCCTAAGCCTTCCCCAACAGCTGCCAACTGGAGACCCAAGATTTAACTCTATGGGTCTATCAGGGCCATCCTCATTCAGCCTCCCACACTGGGGGATCTTAGTAAGACTATACAGTGACATGTCAGAGCTTGGAGCAGAACCCCAACCTTGGGCTCATTTTCTGCCACCTGTGTATATGTGTGTGGGTGCGGGTTTGTGGGCCTTGGTGGTCACTAGCTGTGGAAGCCAGGGGGACAGCCTTGGCTGTTGTTCCTCAATTGTCATCTGCCTTGGTTTTTTGTTTGTGTTTGTTTTGTTTCTGTTTTGAGACAGGCCCTCTCACTGGCCTAAAGCTCTCCAGGTAGGCTGGGTTGGTTTGCCAGTGAGCCTCGGCATCTGCCTGTCTTCACCTCCCCAGCCTTGGGGTTACAAGTGTCTACAGCCATGCCTGGCATTCCCCCCACCCCCACCTCCCCATCCTGATGACCAGACTCAGTTCTTCCTTGGTCTTCATTTGCTGCCATGTCAAGGAAACCTCCTCGAGAGGCAGCAGATAGGGCTACGATGAGTTCCACCTTTCCCGGCCTTACCTGGAGAGCTGTCCGAGGCCTGAGGGGCCTCACAGAATCTTAATGGGATCTTCTGAAAGGCATGTCCACCTTCTGCATTGAGGTCTGCAGGTCTGCTATTGAGAACATGCACACAGATTAGTCACCTCTGCCCTCTGGCCTCTCCTGCAGGTGTTCCATGCACTGTTAAAGTAATTGCCCAATACACAGGTGAATCTACCATATACCAGGACCCCTTCAGTTGCACATGACAGAAGCTTAGCTAGGTCTGCATCTTGTTCCAGGTATATGTGGATCCTGGAACTTAGCTGATGTTTTTAGAGCTCTGCGACTCTCTCACCCTTGTTCTTTTTGTAAGAGGTTGGGAGGTGTGGGGTAGACCCTGGGGTGGGGATGGAGAGGTGGTTCTGCATGCATTGCCCTTGCAGGTAACCTCAAGTTCGGTTCCCAGTACCCACTTTGTGGCTGTCAGTACTGCGCACTTCAGGGGATCTGACACCCTCTGCTGTCACACTCCGGGCACCTTCACTCGCTTGTGCAAATACCCGAACATGTACAAACCCACATCCCCCCCCACAGGCTCAAAAACAAAGTAAGTCAGGCTGGAGAGATGGTTCTTGCAGAGGACCTGAGCACAGTTTCCAGCACTCACATGGTGGCTCACAGCCATCCATTTCAGGGGATTCAACACCCCTTTAATAATAATAATAATAATAATAATAATAATAATAATAATAATAATAATAACAACAATAATAATAAATCTTTTGAAAAGAGATGGTGGGATGATGCCAGCGGTTATGGTGGGTGTAGAGTCCCTGCTGAGTACTCCCAGGTCCAGGGTACCTTGGCCCAGAGCCTGTTGGCAGTCAGGTTTGCTGTTCTGACTGAGGTAATGATTCTTGGATGATGTCTTGGGAGCATCCTTGGGTCCTAAATCTTCTGGATTGGATGTGCTTGCAGCAGCTTCAAGGTGAGGGGAGTGGCTAGCCCTCACCTACAGAGTCTGTATGGGAGGCCAAGACACGCTACAGTCTTCCTTGGAGGAGCTCCATGGTGCTTCTAAGATGGATTACAGTGGGGGATCCAGAATGGAGAAAAGGAATCAAAGGGAGCAAGCCTAGTGTCCACTCTGGAAGCCTATCACTGACCCTCTGCAGTGAGGGACAGCTGTACTCTGGGAAATGTAATTGGTCTGATCGGTAGAGGGACTGACTCCTTGATTCCCACACGTTCAACAGGCATTCACAGGTGATCCTAGGAGTAAACCCCAGTAACAAGAAGTAGCTTGAAGCATGGGAGACACCCTAAAAAGAGCCTTGAGTGTCAGGTAGAGGTAGGCCCAGTCTTGTAACTGCTGGGGAGCCATGGGAGATTCGTCAGCAGGGGAGAACATGAGTCGATTCCTGTCTTAGGTCTGGTAAGAAGGCACCTGAGAGAGTAGGTTGGGGAGGGGTGGTATGTGGGATGCATGGGGTCAGTGAGGAGGACCAGGTGGTGGCACGAGCAGCAGCGAGAAGGGGAAAGATGTGGGGTCCTCGGAGCACGGACAGATGCAGGGCTTCTTTCTGTTTTGAGACAGGGTCTCTTGTAGCCCGGGCTGACTTTGCACTCACTCATGGTGTAGCTAAGGATGCCCCCAGACTCCTGGTCTTCTGCCTCTACCCGGGAGCGCTCGGATTACAGCGTGTACCACCACACTTACCAGCTGAGCCACATCCCAGCTCCCAGGCTTTGCTTCTGTCTGGGGGTGAAAGAGGACAGAAGACATAGAAGCTGGCAGCTTTGCAGGCTTTAGCTTCCTGTGTCACATGATCAGTAGTACAGGCAGCTGCCTGCTAGGTTTTCCTGCAGGCTGCCTGTGCCCTTGTCGGGCAGGAAGTGGTGTCCCCAAGGATGCCTCCATGAATTGGAGCTGCTGACTCAGCACCCAGACAGCAAGGCTTTGAGGCCGCCAGACTTTGGGCCGGAAGCATCTGGGAAGGAAGTGGCTGCCCAGGGCTTCCCCACAGTGGACCATGGGCAGCCAGGGAAGTAGGTGGCTGGCCAGGATGCAGGGTTTGGCTGAAGAACTCCCTCTGTGCAGTTGCCTGGCATGGGGAGAGGGGGAAGGGGTGTTTGATAGGGTGGAAGGGCTGTCCCTGGATATCTGAGGCTAGATAAAATGCTTGGCTGTGGGTAGGCTTTTGCTCCATCAAGGGTAGAAAGGGATTGCTGCAGGACTGGGCTCTTTTCAGCTCTGCTCAGTGAAAATGATGCGGCCTAAGGAACTCATATGTTTGGATTTGTTTGTGTATTTATTTATTGTTTGTTTCTCCTGCAAAATGTGACCAAGGCATCCAGTCTGTCTCTGGGGGTGGTCAGGAGGACATGAAATGTTCCTAGCCTTGCCAGTCATTTTTAGGTGGGACAGATGGACATGGGTCACATGTTTGAACAGGCAATGGGAGGGACACGGGCTGTGTATGCAGCCTGCCTGGGTCAGGCACCTGGGGAAGCCAGACTGCAAGCCGAATCCAGGGAAGTCTGGGATCCTCTGGCCCAGGCCTGATCTGTTTCAGGAGATTCCACTCTTGCTCAGGTCTGACCCCGACACTAGCCCTGCTGTTGGCCTCTTTCATTCCTTCTGGGTCTTGGTTGCTTGGTACACCTGTACTAAACTAACAGATGTCACTCCCAAACTCCACAGCCTTGCATTCGGCTGCTCCTAGAACTCTGCCCTGGAGTTTCTGCACACACACCCCTAACCTAACGTGACTTAGACCAAATGTTACACATTTCCTGCCCCGGTGACCAGGGCTCAGATCCAGCTGTCCCGACTGTTGCCTTCCTCATTTCCTGCACTCTCAAATGCTGTCACCCTTACCCACACCTGCTTTGTCACGTGGCTGGCTTCTCATTTATTCCGAAGATGCTATCAAATTAGTCCTGACAATGCTGTTTCTTTATTCTAGAACCCTCTGTGGCTCTCTACCCTTTAGGGTAGAGTAGACTTTTCAAGCTGAACCCTGAGTCTGTCTAAAGCCTGCTCTTCTACTCTCCCATCAGCCAAAGTGACCTGAGGACAGCCTGGACCCCAAGCTCATCAGCCTTGCCTGGCCTCTTCCTGCTTAGATTTGGGTGGCCCTGAGGAATTAGGAGGACAGAGGACCCTCTTCCTCCTCCACAGGCAGGAGCAGCCACCTGCCACGGAGAGCCCAGCTGTCAGCTGCCCCAGAGGAAGATGCTGCGAGGATGGGGCGTCCTCAGTGTGGGTGTGTGTATGCACGCAGCTCTGGGAGTACTCTGCCTCTGCCTTACAGGTGAGGGGAGGGATCGTGGTCATGGTGTGTGGGGACACCAACTCCTTCCTGGGCTCCTGCCAGGTTGGAATCATACTGATTCTTAAAGAATAGTACTGATTTCTGTCTCTGGGCTCCATAGGCAACCTCCTTCCCTTAGCTTCTACTTTTTCATCTGTAAAGTGGGAGTTGAGCCCTGTGTACTATGATAATGCAGGTTCTGTATGATCAGTCCTCGGGACCCTGGCACATAGGGTTTCTTCTGCCCAGAACTTCTGTCCTCAGACACAGGCATGGTCCCACTTTTTATTTTGTTGTAAGCCTTTGCTAAGATGACAGCTCCTCAGCATGCTTCTTTGGCTGCTTTGTATAAATAGCCTAGTGCTCTTCCTCCCTCCCATCCCCCTGCTTCATTACATTCTTCCCAGCATTTACCTCCACTTGACATAGGGTTCCTTAACGTATTGCCTGCTGTCCCACTGCTCGGAAGGCAGGATCTCTCCTCAGGGACAGGATGGGTGCTTGTTATGTAGTCAGTGCTCAGTCACCATGATGAATAGATGAAGGTTTTTCCCACGGTGCTTGGCGAAATAAATGCCCTGTTTGGGTAGTCAGCCACCCCGTGGAGAAAACAAAGCCGAGTGTCTGGTGCCATCTAGTGGTCACCACAGGCAACACCATCTCTACCCGTGGGTATTCTGACAATTGTTGTGTTTTGTTTTGTTTTTCACAACAGAGTTCCTCCTTGTGTAGCCTTGGCTGTCCTGGACTCGATTTGTAGACCAGGCTGGCCTCGAACTCACAGAGATCCGCCTGCCTCTGCCTCCCAAGTGCTGGAACTAAAGGCGTGCTCCATCACTGCTTGCCTTCTGACTTCCTTTTTTGTTTTTTTGTTTTGTTTGTGTGTGTGTTTGCTTATTTGAGAGAGGGTCTCACTATGCATTCCTGACTGTCTTAGAACTCACAATGTGGACAGGCAGGCCTCAAACTCACAGAAATCTACCTGTCTCTGACTCCCAAGTGCTGGTATTAAAGGTGTATGCCATTACACCTGGTCTGGCTCTAACTTCTTTAGAAAGAAGGGACTTTGGGTGACTAAGTTCCATGTCCTCTTGGGGACGCCTAGGTCTAGTTGGCCAGCGTGAGAACTAGGTGGAGCCTTCATGGGTATTGAAGGCTATCCAGGGCCAGCTTCGCCCTCTAGACACCACATACTAAGAAAGAATGTGCATAGGCTTCCCAGTAAAATGCTAACCACAAAACAAAGACACTTTTCTAAGCTGCCTCTGGGTGCTGTGTTCAGTTAGCTTAATTTGAAGACTGATTGTGCTTCACCTATTTTGAGTGTGCTGGCTTCCTGTGCTGGCGCCTGGAGCACTCACCTAATCACTGTGACCACCAAACATTCCTTCCTTCTCACCGGTCAGCAATCAGCAAACATTGATAGCTCTCCTGACTGTCTCTACAGCCGCTTTTTTTTTTTTTTTTTTTAAGACAGGGTCTCACTATGTAGCCCTGGCTGGTCTAGAACTTTCTGTGTTGTCCAGGCTCAAATTTATACAGAGATCCTCCTGCCTCTGCTTCTGAATGCTGGGGTTAAAGCCTCGTGGCTGACCCCTGTGCTAACAGTCTCACGTGTCCTTTCTTCCACTGAATCACCATCACTTCTTCCAAGGACCCCTGAGGTGGCCTCCTGACTACTCTCCCTCCAACCCTTCTGCAATGGGGTCGCCCTCTATGGAGGAGCCAGGCTGAACCTCCAACCACCCAGACTCACAGCTAGCAATTAGTGCTGTCCTTAGCGACATGCCCCTGACGGCAGAAAACCCCAGGTTTCTTCCAGCATCTCCCAGAGCCCTGTTGGCCCACCCTTAGTGGGCTTTCCCATTGAGTTACCTTCTCAGAGACTCTTACTGGCCCCTGCTTCAGGGCCTTTCTACCAGCTGGTCTCTCTTCCAGCCACTTACACCGGCTCTGTGTTCCACAGAGCTCATGCCTCACCCTTATTTAAAGATACAGGTCTTCTTTTTTGTCGAGAAGTTAAGTGTGCTTGTTTAGGAAGAGAAGAAGAGGGAAAGCACCCATGAAGTTTCCTCACTCAAAGAAAATTACTAAGAATGTTGCTTGTATGCTTTTTGTAGGTACTCCTTCCTAATTATGCAAATAGTATGTATTTGTGGGAAAACACAAATGACCGGGAGAGCGCCTGCCAGGCTTGAGAGCTGACTCTTTGCTTTAGAGTCCCTGGTTGCTCGCTTGCCTGCCTGCCTTCCTTCCTTCCTTCCTTCCTTCCTTCCTTCCTTCCTTCCTTCCTCCCTCCCTCCCTCCCTCCCTCCCTTCCTTCCTTCCTTCCTTCCTTCCTAATAGTAGTTCCTCTCTACTTCCTCTTCCTCCTCCTTTCCCTCTTCTCCTCCCTCTCCCCTTCCCTCTCATTTTTTGGAACAGAGTGGACCCAAAGCTGGACAAGTGCTCTAACACTTAGCCACGTCTGCGGCCTTTTCCTCTTTCTCTCAGTCTAATCGCAAGCTGATGAACATCTGTGTTCATCACAAAGTGCCTCTGTCTTCCCTTCCGATGTGAATGAGCTCCAGGCATGACCTCGGTCTTGGTCCTTGTTGCATTCCTAATTCACATTGGCACATAGCTGCTCTCAATGAAGAGCGTAGATAGGAACTTACTTTGAGCCCCAGATGTAAGAGGAAGGGTATGTAGAGCCTAGAGGTAGCTGGAGAGGGACACCCTGAAAAAAACCCACCTTCCCTAACTGCCCTGCCCCCTCCAACTCACCCCCAGGAGCTGTGGAGGTCCAGGTCTCTGAAGACCCTGTGGTGGCCTTGGTGGACACGGATGCCACCCTACGCTGCTCCTTTTCCCCAGAGCCTGGCTTCAGTCTGGCGCAGCTCAACCTCATCTGGCAGTTGACAGACACCAAACAGCTGGTTCACAGCTTCACCGAGGGGCGGGACCAAGGCAGCGCCTATGCCAACCGCACAGCACTCTTCCCTGACTTGTTGGTGCAGGGCAACGCGTCCTTGAGGCTGCAGCGAGTCCAAGTAACCGATGAGGGCAGCTACACCTGCTTTGTGAGCATCCGGGACTTTGACAGCGCTGCTGTTAGCCTGCAGGTGGCCGGTGAGTATGGAGAAGGGCGCCCTCTGCTTCCGCTCTCCCATACTGCCCCACAGAGCTGACTCCTGCACTAACAGCCTTTTGTCCTTTCTTCCACCGTCTCCTGCACTGATGGTGTTGGTGACCCTTGCCCTATGCCACCCTCCAGCCTTCTACTCAAAGCCCAGGATGACTCTGAGCTTGTTTGCTGTGCACAGCACGCTTAGGGTGGTCTGGGTGCTGATGGCACCTCAGATGCCAGCACTCAACCTGGTGCTACAGTGGGATGTTCATGGCTCAGTCACTGTTACGACCCACAGAAGCCCCACAGATTTTTATTTTTTGGTCTTAAAGGCCACCTTAAAGGGGAGGTTATAGTTCTATCAATTGCACTTGAAGTTAGAGGAAGTTAGTTCTCTGTCTTTAGTCTCCCAAACAAGCGAGATGCTTGGTACAGTGGGACAGTGATGGGACTCAGTGTGGAGTCACTGATCGAAGGCCTTGACTCTCCAGACTCCAAGGTATAGAGATTGCCTGGAAGGACAGAGATACATGTGGTCAGCAGGAAGTCTCAGGGCAGGAGAGGGAAAGGAGCTCTTCTAGGGAAGGGCTTGTTCTTACAGGAGCCCTCGACAACCCTGTTACCCCAAGACTGAGCTCCAGGGATGGCTCTCATTAGACAAGGCCAGCCTGCTGTGAAAATCTGCGAGGAGACTCAGTCTGTCTTGAGAGAGTGAGGAGGAATGAGGCCTGGGTCGTGATGAGGGAAGACCTGTGGACCGGCTGCAGAGGCTCAGTCCTTTCATAATTCCTTGTCTGTATGATCCTCATGAAGGACACATGAAGGTCCAGTCTCTGAAGACCTGCGGTGGCCCTGGTGGACAGTGACACCACCTTATGCTGCTACTCTGCCCAACCTGGCTTCAGCCTGGCACCGTTTAACCTTACCTGGCAACCGGTAGACACTAAATAGCTGGTGTGCAGCTTCCTCTAGGGCCAGGACCAGGGCAGGCCTATCCTAGCAGCACAGTGATCTTCCCTGACTGCCATAGGGCACTGTGTTTATGAGGGTCCCCTGCATGCATGATGAGGGCAGCTTCACCTGATTTGTGAGCATCCAGGACTTTCACAGTGCTGCTGCCAGCCTGCAGGTGGCAGTTGAGTTACAGGCAGGAGCATTCCCCCCTCTTGGCCCAGTCTGCAGGCGGTCCACCCACTGTCCCCTGGCGATCCCACCATCAAAGAATGGCCCCAGGCTGACTCCTAACTCTCACCCTCATGTCCTTTCCTTCACTGTATCGCCTTGCTGACTGTCATTGATCTTTGCCCTCTGCCACCCTCCAGCCCCCTACTCGAAGCCCAGCATGACTCTGGAGTCCAACAAGGACCTGCGCCCAGGGAACATGGTGACCATCACGTGCTCCAGTTACCAGGGCTACCCTGAGGCCGAGGTGTTCTGGAAGGATGGACAGGGGTTGCCCTTGACTGGCAATGTGACAACATCCCAGATGGCCAACGAGCGGGGCTTGTTTGACGTTCACAGCGTGCTGAGGGTGGTGCTGGGTGCTAATGGCACCTACAGCTGCCTGGTGCGCAACCCGGTTTTGCAGCAAGATGCTCACGGCTCCGTCACCATCACAGGTAAGGGGAGACGGTCAGCTGAGGAAGGCTTGAGGGAGCAGCTAGCCTGGAATATCAATATAAAAATGCTCATTTTCATAGATTTCATGCATCCCAACACCTCCCCAGTGAGAAGTCTTTAAGGGACTCGTTTTCTTGAGTTGACGAATTGTTTGGAACATGATTTTCCGTGGACCACAAATTATCTTCCTGGAACCTTAGGGCGGTGGGCAGAACTCTGAGGCAGGCACAAGGCTTGCTCAGAGACACAGTGAATGAGGGTGGGCTTCCCAGCGGGCACTTCTTCAGCGTGAAGGGATTGCCTTGTCCAGCTGTGAAGCCCTGGGAGATCAGGGAGCCTCACAGGTAGATCTCACTCCTCTGGGTGCTGTCGCTGCAGCCCAGAGCGCCACCTTTGGATTAGCCAGGATTGTGTCTACTGCCTCCATGTGGTCAAATGCAGATTGAGACTCTTACATGGTGGGTGGAGGGCAGTGATCACTTAATTTCTGGTTTCCAGGTCAGCACTAGACCAAGTAGGCACCTTCAGTGCTTGGGGGTGGAAAGAGGGCTCAATGTAGACAGTCACCCTCTGTGTTTGGCCTTGACGTGTCTCTGTTCAGTCCTTTTTTTTCAGGCCTGTGTGCTAGGTCTAGCTCCCCAGGGCCTGCCTCTGGGCTGTGTGAGCTTTTCCAGGAACCTCCTACATATTTGAGATCAGGACAGCAGGTTGTCTATCACTGGTCCTCATCTGTTCTCTTTTCACAACTTCTGCCTGACACCCCCAGCCCACCCAGCTTTCTACTTCCAGCGTGCTGGCCCTTACGTGGTCTTCTCCCCTGATGAACTCACAGCCAGTGGCCCCTGTTCACGCTTGTTTTCCAGGGATAAGTCTTATTCCCCCCTACTGAGCCTGCCTTCTCTGAAGAGGGCCGGTCTGTGCCTCCTCTGAAGGAGCAGCTTCCTCAGCTCTGTGTGTTCTGAGGTACCGCCATGCTCTTGCAGAGAACACCACAGGGAAACTGTGTTTCGCTGGTGCTGCAGAGATGGCTCAGTGGTTAGGAATTGCTGCTCTGTCATGAAGACCAGAGTTTACATTGCAGCACCCATATCAGGTGGCTTGCAAGCACCTATAATTCCAACTCTAAGGGATCTGGTGCCTTCTGCTGGCCTCTGTGGGTGCACGCACACACGCGAACACACAGTAAATCTTTTCTTTTAAAAGGGAAAGCAGATTGTTTACCAGCAAGACCAGGAATGTGGAGTGAGATGGGCAGAGGTGTGGAGGCTGGCAGGCAGGACAGAGGACTCAGCCATCCTGTACCAGGTGGGCTGGGATATCTGCCGACTTGATGCTGTGAGGCAAGGGTTGGTATGTGGAAAGAACACTTGCCCATGCCAGAGAAAATTCATACCTCAGTAGGAAAGGGATCTCATTTGGGCTAGTGTTGTCAAGCACAATTCAGACGAGAGACTGAGGTCCAGTGAGAAGGGACCTCCAAGACCACAGACTAACACAGTGGCTCCAAATATTTTGCGGTCTAGGCATCACTTTGAAAATTGACAAGTGATAAAGGAAACGGCTTCTCCATGGCTTGCAGTGTTCCCAGCTTCTCTGAGCTCTCTCTGAGCTGCCCTCATCAGTTATATACATGCACTGAATCCTTTTGCCGCATTCTGCAGCCAGCAGATGAACCAGGATCTGAATCCAGCATTGGCCTCTTAGCCCAGTTTCCCCTCCTCCCTGCCGTCTGGCCTCCTGTTTTCATTGGAGCAGAGCTGGCTTACCTTGGAGCCCTTGGCCTGCATTCTGCTTCGGGCAGATCTGCCTTGTACAGCATTCTGGGATTTCGATGCTCAGGCCTCTCGCTGGTCTGCCTCCACCTGAAGGGGGTTAGTGATGTTGAGTGTGCTGTGCCAGGCCTCTCTGGAGAGGGCTTTCTAGAGCAAAAACTGGAGCTATAGGTCTGAGCCCCAGCTGACTGTGTCCTTGGCTAGGAGAATGAAGGAAGTCTGAGCATGTTTCAGGCACACTATTGGGGTGAACACAGAGAGACTTTCCCTTTGACTATTTATTTTTAAGTTTTTTATTAGCTTATATTAATTATATATCAAATAGATTCATTATGATATTTCCCATATGTCTGTAATGTGTTTTGATCATATTCACTTCTGATAACATTTCATGTCCTCATTTCATCCCTGCTGGTCCCCTTCTTCTGCCCAGCTAGTCCTCTCCTATTTTCATTACTTTAAACATTATTTGCTGTGTGTGTATGTGTAAAGGTCAGAAGACAACTTGTGGGAGTTGGTTCTCTCCTTCCATGGGCTCTGGGCTAGCACTCAGGTCATCAGTCATTTGCCAGTAGATCTTTTACCTGTGGCATCATCGTGGTACCCCCTTCCCATTTTAATGCCTCTTTATTTTTTTTTTTTTTGTGACACAATGGCTTTCATTAGGAGCACAAGGGAGGGGTTGATTATAGGAGCTTGAGCGCTTTATCAAGTGGCTATACTGTTGAAGAAAATGTCTCTCCTTCCCCTAGCCACCGTTAGCTGCTTGTAGTTCTTCAGGGAGGGGTGGAGTCCCTGGGGTATTGTTGCTGCTCTGCTCTGTCCACTGCTGCAGGAGCTCCATCTTAGAAACGTCCAGAGGTCTCTTCCAGTGCTCCAGCCTGACCTTCCAGCCGCCCACCACAGCTGTGGCCTTCTGCTCCTGGGCTGTTCTTCTTACTCCAGGCTCCAGAGCAGCAGTATGCCCACCCCACCCCATGCCCGTGGACCTGAGACTCTGCAGGGTGCAAGTGCCAGGCCTGCTGCCTGTGTACCTTATGGAGGCGGCTGCTGCCCTGGCTGCATGCTGTCTCCAGAGAGCATAAGGAATCAGCTTTGTTAGATTGGGGGGGGGGGCCTGTGTGTGGCTTTGGCTGTCCTGGATCACTTTGTAGACCAGGCTGGCTTGAACCCACAGAGATCTGCCTGCCTGCCTCCCCGAGTGCTGGGATTACAGGTGTGTTAGATTTTTCCCCCCTTCACGGCTTCACCCTGGACCCAGTGTGGCACTAGGCTGAGGGTGGTGCCTATGCTGGGGTCATTGGAGAGTGTGCTCAAAACAGCTGCTGCCCTCAACCCCAGCTTGAACTCCACAACCTCCGTCACGCTCTTGACTTGAGGTGTGGAGTGGGGAGCCTGAGGACTGCGCATGGATGTTCCCTTGGTGAGGCTCCCCTAGATCTGCATACATCCTCGAGTGACTTAGACTCTCACTCCAGGCCCCCATCTGTGTTGAGAACTAGGCACACTTTCTGAGGAGAGGCAGAGAGCGGGTACGTTGCGGGCCACATGCTCCCTCTCTACTGATGATTTCCTCGTTCGTTCGTTCATTGGCAGGATCTCTTTGTCTCAGTTGACATGACCTTGGGCTTCTTTTCTTCCCACCTTTGCTTCTGGGATCACAGGCATTGTGGGAAACCATGCCTAGTTCATATGGTGCCGGGAGTCAAACCCGGAACGTCATGTGTTCTAGGCGGGTGGTCTCCCAACTGAGCTACATCTCCGGAGTACTATAGCTTTTCTTCCTGTTCTTTCTTTTCTTTCTATTTTCTCTTTTCTTTTTCTAGCCCTTTACAAAAATAGGAGGTAATACTAGCTCATGGATTGTCAAAAACAGGCCACAGTCTGGCTCAGGGGCTGTATGTAGCTGGCTGATGTCTGACCTTCAGGATGACGTAAACCAGGTGGGACTATAACCATCAGGGAGGCCTCTAAAGAGGTGGCTCTTAAGCCAGGTGGAGGATTTGGGAGACCCTGCTAGGAAGGAACATGAGGTGACTGTGTAGAGCCTGGAAGGGATTCAGGCTCTCTGAGAAAAATGACTGAGGTGGGGTTTCCTGTGGTGACATTGGAAAAAAAGCTGGGAGACGAGAACCTGGGTCAGCTTAGAGACCTTGAGCCCCTCTTAGAGGACAGGATGATTAACCTAGGCGGTGAGGCCCTCCCGAGCTTATTCTTAGCCCCTCCCACTCCCATAGCCACAGTGGCAGGGTTTGGTCTGGTGGATGGGCCTGTGGCCATGGGAGCCTGAGTGAGCTCCATTCGTCTTGGCGGGGCACAGTGAGTCTGAGCGCCCCTTTTCACACCTTGGAACAAGAGGGTCTCATTCTTCTTTCCTCCTCTTCTAGGGCAGCCTGTGACATTCCCCCCTGAGGCTCTGTGGGTGACCGTGGGGCTCTCTGTCTGTCTTGTGGTACTGCTGGTGGCCCTGGCCTTCGTGTGCTGGAGAAAGATCAAGCAGAGCTGCGAGGAGGAGAATGCAGGTGAGTGACAGAGATTGGTGCGTGCGTGTGTGTGTGTGTGTGTGTGTGTGTGTGTGTGTGTGTGTGTGTGTGGTGGCAATGTGTACGTGATTCCAGCTCTCTGTCAGAGGAGACAGAGCTTCTCCTGATCAGAGTGGTCAGCTAGACCCGCCACCTCAGTGAGCTCTGGACTCCATGGAGAGACCCTGCCTTCATGAGTAACTTGGAGAGCGATCAAGGAAGACTCCTGACATCAGCCGTGGGCCTCTACATACATGGGCATCCACACACATGGAAACAGCCATGCACACATGCACAGACACAGCACACTCAGACATGTGCACAAGATAAATAAGTCAGTGCCTCATTCAGGTACCAGGTGAGGCCTTGCTGATCACTGGACGGTGGAAGGTGAAAGGGCAAAAGGCCACAGCAGCGCCAGTGCCAGATATCTGCAAGGGTGGAGCTGTCAGAGCCACTCACCCCTTACGAGTGTCACCTGTTTAGAAAATAAAAAATTGACTTAAAATTTATAAATTTTTCCTTAAACATTGAAGTCCTGTGCATGGGTGTTTTGCCTGCATGTACTCTGGGACTGGAATTGCAGGTGAATATTAGTTGCCCTGTGGGTGAACAGAATCGTGTTCTCTGCAAGAGCAGACAGAGCTCTGTAACTGCTGAGCCTTCTCTCCAGCCCAGAAGGCCCACTCTTGCTGTTTGATGGCAGCTAATTTCAGTGTGCATTTGGGATGGGAAACAGACATTCAAACACAGCAGTTGCTGTGTCTGTGACAGGATGGACAGGACGGGGTACACAGAGGGACCTAGGCTTTGACCTCAAGGCTAACATCCTGCGTGAATCTGTGTGAACCTGCCGTTCAGTGTGTAAGTTGGCAAGTGGGTGTCAACAAGAGTGTCACGAGTCCCGAGGGCGGTGGGTGTATCAGGCTGCAGCGTGACGAGGAATGAGTGTGTCTGTGGAAACGTGTGAAATGGAAGGTGTAAGTCTCACAGGTATGTCTGTGGGGGAGAACAGGTTTAGAGCCGTGTGAACATTTAGTGTGTGTCACTGGAAAGAGTGTGTGTCTTCCTGGGCGTGTGGAGTGTGCAGAGCCTCATGATGCCATCCTCTGCGGTGATTAGGAGCTGGTGGTGGTGACTGTAGATGGCTGTGGGTGTCCCTGTATAAACTGAGGTATGAGAGCAGACAGGCAGCGGAGGCTGGAAGGTGGCTCGGTATGAGGAAGAAGTGTGGAGAGTTCGGTTGGACTATGGGTAAGCGATCTTGTGTCATAGATGGTTAGGTGGGCTGTGTGTGTCTGGTGGAGGATGGTGGACGGCCTGAGGTGGGGTATGGAGGGACTGGGGAGATGACTGTCAGGTGGCTGCCGTGCAAGGATGAGGACTTGAGTTTGGATGCCCAGTATCCATGTGCAGCCTGGCGGGCAGCTTGCTGCTGTAACACTGGGGGTTAGGGAGAGAGAAAGCTCCCTGAAGTTCACTGGCCGTCCAGTTTAGCTGACTCAGTGAGCTCCGTGTTCAGTGAGGAACCCTGTCTCAAAAGATAAGGTGGAGACTCACTGAGGAAGACACCTGACCTGCACTCGACAGTGCGCGCACACACATAAAGTGGGTGCAGATGTGGGCAGTTGTGATGGCGTAGACTGAGTTGTGAATGAGTGGGTGTGTGGGGCGGCAGGCTGCGTGGGCAGAAAGCTGGGTAGGTGGCACCCTGGCCAGGGGAGTGTTGGGCTTCCTGCTGCAGCTCCCATTATATCCTAGGTTCAGCTCCGCTCTGGTCTCAAGCTCCAATCTTGAATCCAGGGTTCAGACCAGAAGTCAGATTTGTTCAGTCACCGGGTGTGGACGTTCAGGACTGAAAGCACTGAGACAATTTGTTCTTCACCCTTCTAGGGGCTGAGGACCAGGATGGGGATGGAGAAGGAGCCAAGACAGGTGAGTCTGGCCCTCTTACCTGAGGAGGCATCAGGGACAGGAGACAAGACTTTGTGCTCTGACGTTTGAATGAAGTACCCTCTGATGGAGGCCCCAACCAAGAGTCTCCTGCCCACCTTGACTAATCCATCAGGACTGTTCCAACTGGGGGCTTCCCAGGGCTGGGAGGAGGGTATCAGGAGAGAGGAAGTCTCTTAGAAACAAAGAGCCTTCAGCAAATAACTGTGTCAGTTTGGCCTATTTTCCCATATGTTTAAAAAAATGGGTGTGAGAATAGGTCTCTAGGTTTTTCTATGAGATAGTCTACATAGAAGACAGTACCGTGCCTGGTGTCTGGTTAAGAGCTTACAGAGGTGCCCCACTCCCCTTAGAGGCTGTGCAACGGGGGTGATGTGCTTTGCTCCCCTGGGCTTCCGTTTCTCACCTGTGAAACACCATCCTGGCCCTGTTCTCGTGGTCCCTGCGGGCTCTTCTGAGGCTCTCTCCAGAGCCTAGTGAAGTAGTTGCTTTGCAGAGGGTTGTGAGCTGAGTCAGGTCTTAGGGTGGGTCCCACAGCTGCAGGCCCAGGAGTAACGGGGCTGAGAGAGGCAGGTTTCCCCTGAGCCATGTCGGACTGTTTCAGTTGACAACAGCTCCCGCCGAACCCCCATAAAAGGAAGAGAAGGAGACTGATGCCCGGGGACTGCTATAAATCATGGCAATTAATTCTCCACCTGTTGGTGCCTGTGTGGCCGGCATGGAGATGGGCTGGGATCAGGCCTCATTTCTCACTCTCAGAGGCAGATGTTGGCAGAGGGATGGGGGAGGGAGAGAGGAAAGAAGGGGGGGAGGACGGGTTGGAGAGTCAGTCAGCCTCTAGGCCACGTGACCCAGGGCTCTGGAGGCATCTGCAACCGTGCCAGCCTCCCTTGACCCTCATTTCACCTCATTTATGGCCTGGGCTCTGTGTACTGCCATATTTCCAGCTTGTCTGGGGACGGGTCCTTGTCCCCACTCTGTAGTAATAGGAATCAGGGGAGACTCGTGAGACTTATTTAGAGGGGGGTGGAGGGGGGACTTGTGAAGTGAGGCTTGGGAGAGCTCTGGGGTTCCCTCCCTGGCACTGAGAGGGTACCGAGGCCTGCTCATCCCTGCCCGCCCTTCTGCATCCCACCCTTCCTCCCTAGGGTCCTTCTCTCATCAAATGTTCCTTCCTTTTTTTTCAGCTCTGAGGCCTCTGAAACACTCTGAAAACAAAGAAGGTAAAGATCTGTTGCCCGAAATTGAATGTGTGTCTGTGTGTCTGTGGAGGAAGCTGGGGGGTGGGGCAGCCATCATCACCTTTCTGGTGCTGATCTGTGCTTCCACCCCAGAAGAGCAGCACCCACTCAGCTCCTGGTGCTGTGGTGGAGGAACCTGGGTCCTAGCTGCTCCAACAGGACCCAAAGCCCTATGCAGGCTTACCTGCACCAGGCATTTCTACCTCTCCTGTCTGATAGTCTTAAAGTTGCAGGTAGCCTGGGGCCTGGATTCTGTCCCCTGCAACATGAAGCGCTCATCGCTGGGTCCAAGGGGTTGCTGCGGTTGCCATGGCCCCTCCAGAGGCAAGGGATGAGAAGGAGGGCAGGGAACATCTTTCTAGGGCTTGGCCAAGAATAGCTCCTGTCACTTTAGATAGATCCCATTGGGCAGAACCTTAGTCATGTGACCCATTTCTCAGGTGAGGCTGGAAGTGTAGCTTTCATCTGGGCAGTCACATTTCTGGCACATAGGTGGCTAGTCAGCACAGCAGTCGCTGTTGCTCACATCGGCAGCTTTGCTAGGAGACAGGAAATGAGAGGTCTCCTCGCTGTCGCTGGGAAGCAATGAGCACAGAAGAATGGAGCCCTGCTGGTGAGAATGCCAGCTGGGTTGCTGCACGGAGTAGCTCTGTAGGTGGAGCAGTGGGCTTCCCTGCTCCCCAGGGAGGCACTCTGGACCTAGTCTGTGTCCAATTTCCTGAGGACAGACAGAACCCAAAGGAAGGGAGAAGAGCAGGGCCACACGTGTCCAAGGCCTTCTAAACTGCTGGTGCAAGCTGGGATGTGGAGTGGGGCCAGGGCGTCAGGGTTGGATGCTCTTCAACAGGGAGGCAAAGTCAGAGAGAAGGGGTTTCCTGCAGCATTCCTCTTCAAGTCATTGGAGTGGGAAGGGGCACCCTGCCAGAGGAGGGAATTGGGCCAGGCCTTGAAGGGTGAGTCAGATGACTAAGCAGGCCAGTCGGAGCGAGTATATAGGGTGAGCAGACTCACTCTCTCGCCTGGCTTCTGTGTACATACTGGCCTCCAGTGTAGCAGTGTAAGGAAACAGACTCCTTGGCTCTACCCGTCCTGTGCACACGTTACCCTCAGGACAGGGGCTAGGGGTGCCCTCCCGACTGGATATGTGACTTCTGACGTAAACCCAGGAGGAGAACTTCTAGCCCCTAATGCGTTTTCTCCCCTTTCCCTTTCGTCCTCCCATGAAATGCAGATGATGGACAAGAAATAGCCTGACGGGGAGATGTTGCCTTCCCAGATTGGGGCCCCGCCTGTGGCTGTGTTGAGCCTCAATGTGAGCCCTGCCCCCAGTGAATGGGCTCGGCTCTGCAGGTCCACCTGTTCTTCAAAGGATGTGGTGCATAGGCCACCCACAACCTTATTTCTCTGATGGACTTAATTCCCGTCATCCCCGAAGCCTTACTTCTCCAGTGACACGATACACGAACCATCCTGCGGCCTTCTTTCTTATGGACACAACACACAGACCGTTCCGCCTCCGTGCTCCTCCAGTCGTCCGGTGGCCTTGTTTCTCCAAAGATGCCACACACGAACCTGCCTTCAGCCTCACGTCTTACGGACACACGCACACCACCCCCACCTCCTTGCTCCTCCAAAGCCAGGCGGACCGTGTGACTGCTGTTATGCTCTGAGGCATAGGCCGTTCAGCTGAACCTTACTTTTCTAAAGACAGCCGCACAGTTACTTCTTGGTCGTTTCTCCCGTGGCCCTGGCCTATCTTAGTTACCGTCCCTCGACCTCTGTTCTGACTGCCGAGGATCCCATCTCCTCAGCATCTCCCAGGTCTTCATCCTGACTCTCTTGCCCCGCTCTGACCCCGACTTTGGTTGTCTCCTCCCTGACTAGGTGAGAGGGGGACTTGCTCCCCATCTACACACACAGGTACCAGCATCCCTGCAGCTGTGCGTGCTGGAATTCACGCAGACCTGCCTTGCGAGGTCTCTTCTGGCTGCCCTGGGGTGTGTCCATTCTCCCCACAGGAAGCAGGTGCTGGTCCCCCTGCTTCTCAGGGCCCTCAGGGGGTCAGCCTTCAACCCTGTGCTTTTCCATGTTTGCAATCTTTGCTACTTTTGCTTTCTTAGTAAATTAACGATCACTTGAGCAACCACGGGGGTCATCACTGCTGGACCTTCCAGGGTCCTGCAGGAAGATCGGAGGCTCTTCCCTCTAGGCCTCACCCCAACTTGGAAATGGGTTTGCTCTCTACTGTACCCATCTGTGCCCACAACTCCTGGATACCTCACCCTCAGCCTACACTATCCCTGACCCAGGGCCCAGGGAGGGGCAGAAACCTGGAGAAAGCCCAGCCCTTGCCATACCTGGAGAGCTGGCTATTTTCCAATCTTTCTAGATGTGGACTGGAAGGCAGGTGGCCACAGCTAGTCAGACCTGAGTTGGGGCGGCAGCCTACGCCATGCTGAGACCATCTTAATAGCTGGAGCCTGGGGAGGCTGCTCCTTACCATGGTGCTATTTTGGAGCTGGGGCATATACCTGGTTTGTCTCTGGCAGCCCTGGCTCTGGCAAAGCAGAACTGCTGATGTCCCCCTGAAGGCATGTCTCCAACCCTGGTACTGAAGAAAATGAGGATAATTTAGACAGACGCTGGCCAGGTGTGGTGGTGCACACCTTTAATCCCAGTACTCAGGAGGCAGAGGCAGGCAGATCTGTGAGTTCGAGGTCAGCCTTGTCTAGAGAGTGAGTTCTAAGACAACTAGGGCTACTCAGAGACTGTCTCAAAAAAACTAAAATAAAATAAAATAAATACGGGATTCTGTAAACTCGGTGTCTTTTGGGAGAATTAAATGTCTTTGTCTTCCCGTAGCCTGTTGCCTGTGATGTCAGTGAAACAGTGGGGTGGCTTGGTGCTAGAAGGAAGGTATCTGTCCTGGGTATTTGTGCCTGGGGTAGGGTTTCCTGGCTCTCCGTGGTCCTGTGCCCCCTCAGGTTCCTGGATGCAATTTCCTTCTTAGAAAAGTGAAGTTGGTTGGGCAGAATCCGGTTCTTTTGACAGTGGCTTCTCCCACGAGTGCATGTGTCACTTGGTTTCTGTCTCAAACTCTAGCCTAGTTTAGGGCCTCCGCTAATGTCGCCGATGTATGATGGGGAAGGCCAAAGCGACTTGGGGAGGAAGGTTTATCGTGAGCCCTGTCCTTCAGGAAGTGAAGTCAGCGCAGGAACCTGGAGGCGTGAACTGGGACAGACCATGGAGGGTGCTGTTTGCTGTTTACTCCTCTAGGCTTGCTCAGCCTGCTTTCTTACACACCTCGGGACCACCTGCCCAGCGATGGCCCCACCCACAGTGGGCTGGGTCCTCCCACCTCAACCACTAATTAATAAAATGCCCCACAGGCTTGTCTACAGTCTAGTCTTATGAAGGCACTTTCTCAACTGCTCCAAACTTCTATCAAGTTGAGGAGAAAAACAACAAACAACAAAAGACCCCAAACAGGCAGAGAGGCTAGAGGGAGCAAATACTAGACAAATGGGTGTGCCTGATGTTCCTGGCTGACGCAGTGGCATGGTGAAGAGGCACAGGACCTAGCTCTGCTCTGTGACCCTGAGCAGGGCATTGACCTTTGGATCACTTCGGGTGACCTTCCACTTAGGAAATCTGAGAGGACAGTGAGCTTGGCGGACAAATTTTCAGAGAACCAGAATCAGAGATGGGGGACCTGAAAGCTATCCTGCATCCTTTTTCCTTGGGGAAAAGCTTCAGAACTCCACATTGTCAGAACATCACAAACCATGAACTGGAGGCTGATCTGGGGAGGGGTCAACGAGGGGGTAGAGGGCTTAGGTTTCTGGGCTTTACCCTGGCTCAGCATCTCATGTAACCACATCCCTCATACCTCAGAACGCTGATGGTTTCTTGATTGACTAGTGGTCAAGAGTCCTGTATGAAAAGCACGTGACATCCTTTACAAACTGGGTGGTTTGGGTCTGGGAATGTAGTTCAGTTTGCAGAGCACTTGCTGAACATGCTCAAAGCCCTGGGCTTGATCCTTGGCACCGTGTACATGGGGCATGGTGGTGCAAGTTTATATTCTTTGCACTCAGGAGTTGGAGGCAGGAAGATCAGAGTTCAAGGTCATCTGGCCTACATACTGAGTTTGAGACCAGCCTGGGCCACATGTGATCCTGTCTCAACAACTAAAACTGGAAAGTTAGTTATAAAATCAATGGCTCCGGTAACAAAAAGATTTGCCTTGCTTGATGTCTTAACATTGAGTGCTCTGGGTGGGTTTTGGACTCCAAAAGCTCTGACTCCCCCCACCCTCAGTGCCCTGTGCACCTTGTCTCCCTCCCTGAACCTCAGTCTTCACCCAGGGATGGATGACAGCATCAAAGGTTGGTTGTGAGTATCAAACAAGGCTGATGGGGAACACGCTGGGCGCTGGTGAGGGCGGAGGCTTCCCTGCTGCAGACAGCGCCACACTGTTGCTGTTCTGATGATTTTGTAGAATGCGCAGTGACCCCAGGCCAGAAGTCTGCACCTGTTTTCCCATCTGTGTAAGTGAGATTACTGGTGTCTTTTCTTCCTGTCAGGCTGAGGTGAGGATCAGACATGACAATATCCAGGGCTTGAGACCTGGCAGGTGTGGGACTGGCCTGGAAGCTGAAGGGTGAGGAGAGTGGCCACCAAGTCCCCTGATGACAAGTGCCTTGGAGAGCAGTATTTTTAGCTGCCCTTCCTGGGCAAAGCTCCAATTCCTGCATTTTAATGGAGAAATAATTCTCACAGTGCGACAAGCTGTAGCCTGCAGGTGTCACATTCATATTAAAGAGAGGACAGAGCAAGGGTTCATTTGCCTGGTTGGAGGTGTGACCGGAACTCGCCTCTAGCACCATTTGTAACCTGGTCTGTGACGACCAATTAGTGGACCTGGCCACCCAGTCGTTCATGGGGAGGGAACAGAAAGAGTAGGGATGGTATGGCTAGGGCCTAGGTCCCCCTGCCTCTCCTAATGGCTTGTTACGTAGAGTTGAATGATGACTCGGGGTAGGGTGAGGTGGGGACCCTATGGCACTTGCCTTGTTCAGTTCTAGGATGCGGAGACTGAACGAGAAGCCTGTGCCTGTGAGCCCATGAGCAGAGACCCTGTCTGATTTTTTTTTTAATGTGTGTTCATACTTCTGTGCACTCACATTTGGTGGCCCAAGGTCGACGTTTATTGTCTTCCTCCATCACTCTTGACCTTCTATGCCGAGGCAGGGTCACCCCGGAGAAGAGTTTCAGCCCACCATTTCAGCTAGTCTTTCTAGGAAGTTTGCTCCAGGGAGATTATAGGCAAGCCACCTTTCGTGAGGCTTCTGGGGATCTGAATTTAGTGTTTACTCTTGTGTGGCTCTCTACCCACTGAGCTATCTCCCCAGCCAGTAAGGCCAAGTCTTAAGCTGCACTGTGAGGCCAGTGTTGGCCTGAGAAGCCAACACTTCTCAAGGTTCTCTGTAGAGAAGCAGGAGCCAGGCTGGGTTGCCTCACCTGAGGAGGGCCGGAAGGCACCTCCGCAGAGGTGAGAACTGAGTGGTTCTCCCACTGTCCTTGTCCACTCACACGGAGGCTTTGCTTGCCGTTTCTCCAGGTCATGTATTTATTCCAATGATCGGAGAACATTACTCGCAGCATTTCCTTACTCTTTCCCAAGTCTCCTCCATCTTCCTCTTTACCTTCATCGATATTGGACACATCTAGCATTTCAGTTTTGCTGATTTTCAGTGTGTGGGTACATGGGCTTTTGCACAAGTGTCACTGTTACTTTGATCAAGATCTAGAACAATGTTGGAATCCCACAAAGTTCCCTTATGTCCTTCCTCAGGCAGCAGCCCCACCCTGGGGCACCATCTGGCTGCTTTCTGGGCAGATTAGCCGTGCTTCTTGAATTTAGTGGCTGAATACTACAGTGATGCTATTTTGTACCTAGCTTCTAGCAAAGACTTCCTTCATTCCTCGTTAAGTGGAGAGGTATCAGCTCAGAGTGCCTGTTCTAGAAAGGTCTTGTCAGTTCCTGTACTTTGGGTGTAACTGATACAGGTTTTCACACTATGAGGTTCTACAAGTAGGATTTCTAGGCTTATTTACTCTTGTTTGGGTCGTGTGGGCAGAGCAACTTGCACCCCAGACTGGCCCCAAGTTTACAATATAGGCAAGGGTGACATCACAATTTTGTTCTTGTCTCTACCTCCCAAACACTGGCATTACAGCATGCAGCACGGCGCCCACCTTGGACAGTGCTAGGAGTAGACCCAAGGGCGCCATGAATGCTGCATAAGCATTCTATCAATTGAGCTACACCTCTAGCTCTCTGAGTTCATTGGAAATGCTGGTGGATTTACCAGCTGTTTGGGCTGCCTTTTTAGCTGGGCCCATACAAAAGGGTCACTAGCAAAATATCCTAGAGAGTACAAGGAGAGTGCTGAGATTCCGTGCTCCAACTGAGCTCTCAAGGACTCAAAGGGATAAAGCCCCAGCTGAGCAGTGGCCAGGACTGTGACCACTCTTTTCTCATCCCTCTGGACTGTTTAGCATCTCCCTGGAGCTGTGTGCATTTTCTGGACTCCCGATCCTGGGCACATACATCTGCCCACCCACTGGCTGTATGGGTGCAGGCCTGTGGTTTAAGCATGCCAGGCCGAGCTCTGAGTGCAGAACTCTGGACTATAATTGATGGGAAGATGCATCAGAATCTTGGATTCCGGCGCCTTGGGGCAGGGCAGTCTTCTGCTGCACTGAATCCCAGGGCATTCGTAACCTGCCATTTGGCTCCACCAGCTCCAGGTTATTATGATGACATCATTTTATTACTAATGAGGCAGGGCTTTTTGGGAGCAGGGAAAAATCTGGGTCCCATGAGGGTAGACAGATCCCAGCCCTTAGGTTGAAAGTTTATGACCTTTGCCTCCTACCTTTTCCTAGCATCTGTGTTGCAAAATATCCCCAGCCCTCAGCTTCCCTTAGCTAATGTGATTTTTTTTTTGCTCTCCTCTGAACATGTTTCATTATTGTTCTTTCTAGATTGAGGCCCTGGCTAAGAGCATACTGTGTCCACTCATGCTAGATCAGCCTCCCTGATCCCGCACACTGTGCTCCCGGGGACAAAGCTCTGGGCCCCATTTACTCCAGTAGACTCTGGCTGCACATTAAAATCACTTAGGGAGTTTTTAATAATCCTGGTGTTTGGGCTCCCTCCCCAGAAGTTCTGATGCAATTGGTTGAGGTCATTGCTGAATATTTGATGTGTGCTCTCAGAGTTTGCAAGTTAATACAAAACAGAATTCTGAGAGAGAGAGGGAGAGAGAGAGAGAAAGAGAGAGAGAGAGAGAGAGAGAGAGAGAGAGAGAGAGAGAGCTCCTTGAGCAGAGAGCTTGGAGAGGAGGCACCAAGGCAGGCGGCTGTTCTATTGTTGCTGTAGCTGACCAAGGGATTCTCAGCTGCCAGAATATCAGAAAAGTGAAGTAAGGAAGATAGAGGAAGTGATCAAATGTGTTGTGGGACCCAGGGGAGAGTTAGTAGGAGCCCCACATTCCTGTCATCAGTCAGATCACCCAGGCCCTGGAGAGACAGGGATGCGGTGTCCTGTGTGATTGCTAAGTCTCTAGCTTTCTGATAGCAAATGGGGGTCTCCTTCCCACTTCCACCTTCTCCCTCTGTGTCTCTCTCTTGTCACCCCTCTCGCCCAGGCCTCCAGATGTGCACAGTCACACAGCTGATCCTAGCTCCCTCCTCCCTCCAGCACTGTGCGCTCAGTGTGGGGAGGAACCATCTGTCTCCCTCCTGTAAGCTACCATCAGCCTGTGAGCCTGTGCCAGACTAGAGGGGAAACAGCCTTCTCTCTTCCTGTCCCTTATCTCGGAGGTGCTCCTACTCCAGAGTGCTCTGGAGTTCTGACTATACTGTAGACCCACACTAGCCAGAGTGACTGGACTTAGTATCTCCCTGGGCCCCCACTCCTGCACCTGGCCTCCACCCCTGCACCCTCCTGCAGGCCTCTGGCCTCTAGTTCCTCTCTAGGCTCCAGACTTGCCACCAAGGCCCACAGTTCAAGGTCAGCATGCTCCCAGGTCTAGATGTGTGGCCTGTTTTCATCAGATCCCTATGTTGTTCTGTCTCCTCCAGAAAGTCCCTGTCTGTGCTGCTCCTACTGTTGGAGGTAAAAAGGAGGTGCCAACATGTTTGAAAAGTCTTATTTGCTAAGATAATGCAGTGGAATTTCTGCTAGTGAAATAATGCACTTGTGTGTGAGAGAGAGAACATATGTGTGTGTGTGTGTGTGTGTGTGTGTGTGTGTGTGTGTGTGTGTTGTCTGTGTGTCTGTGTCGGTGTCCCCGCATTTAGGTCCCTTTAGCCATTCACGCACATGATGTGGCAGAGGGTGGCTTCAGGATATTTTCCTTAATTCTTTCTCCACCTTAGTTTTTGAGAAAGGATCTCTCACTGAACCTCTTTTGGGCTAGACTGCAAGCTCCTGGGATTTACCTGTCTTCTCCTCTTCCAGTGCAGGGATTACAGGCATGCTTTGTCATATTCAACTTTTTTGTGGGTTCTGGGGATCTGAACTTAGGTCAGCAAGTACCTTCCCCATTGAACCACCTCTCCAGTACAGTGGATGTGTTATTTCTTGTTTCTCTGGCATGTATATTTGTGCATCATTTTTGTGCCTGATGCCCACACAGTCCAAAAGAGGGATGTAGTTGGGAATTGAGCTCAGTCCTCTGGAAAAGCAGCCAATGCTCTTAATGTCTGCTCCAGTCCCATGCTCCTATGGTTTTTGCAACTGGTTCAAGCTCCTTGTCACTGCTAATGATGTTGGTCAGGTTCTAGAGGTGGCTTAGCCTCCTTAGGAGGCTAGGCTCAGGACCGTAGTGACCGGGGAGCCATGGCTAGAGTGCTGATTTCCTCAGTGTCTGTCCTCTGCTCTCCTAAGTGTCCTGTGGGCTGTGTCCAGGAAGATCTGGGTCAGCCCAGCAGGAGAGTGTGCTAGTGGGTTGAGCACTGTGGACATTGGAGGAGTATATAAGAGATTGTATTCCATTTCATCTGGGGGGAGCAATACCTAGGAAATGGAGGAGTAGATCATGAAGGACAAGAGGACAGAGTGGCTGACGCAGCCTGACTCACAGCCATAGTCTCTTATTCAGAGAATTGTGTCTCTCAGCATCCACTCAGGCTCCCCTCCTCCAGTACCTGCCCTCCCTTTTCTGCTTTTGTTTTTTAATCCTATGCTCTGCTCCTATCCTTCTCACCTCATCTCTGCACTTAGTGTTTCCCAGCCGCACAAAGAGCTGCTACTGTTTTCCCAGAGGCACCCTGTATCCCCAGCAGCTGGTCAAGACTGTGCACCATCCCCCAGTCCCACCATCCTCTGGATAGACCCAGACCACATTAATTCAGTTCTCTGAACTATTGACTGTGGCTGGAGTTTACTCCTGCAATCTCCATGAAAAAAAAAAAAAAAAAAAAAAAAAAGGATTTCCCAGAAAATGAATAATGCAAATGAGGCTACGAAGGGCCCTTAACCTATTTAAAGGAATAAGCTCCTTGAGAAGCCCTTTATTTACCCAGGAAAAATTGATATGACAATTGCAAGTAATTCTTTATTATTATTATTTACCAGAGAAGGCTCCAGAAGGCTGATGGCCCACTCCTTTGTTCTGTGATGGGATCAGTTACCTTTGCTTTTCCTTTGGGAGCTGAGTGCCAAACGTTCAGTGTCCTTGTAGGCTGCAGCTGGAAGAATGGGGTCAGCAGCACCCCTCTTCCCAAATGACTGAAATGGGCAGAGCATCATGGGGCCACATGACCTACATGTCACAGTATAAATGGACGGGTCTGCCCTGATAGTACCAGCACCACGGATCAATGTCATTTCTTGACCTGCAGATCGATTCTGCACTCCCAGAGTTTAATTGCCTTGTTGGCTATGCCTTGGGGGAAGAGAAAGCTTTCTTGAGGAAAGAAACATCATCAAAGACAGCCTTTGGGCCTCCATTCCTGTCATTCCTCCAAGGAGGATGATGGCCTGCAGGCTACTGACCTCTCCAGGCCCTCGGCAGGATCTTCCCTGCCTGTGTGTGGAAAGAGACAGGCCCTTGGGCCTTGTAGGGATGATGCTCTGGCCTGAGGCTACTTTGTTGCTCCTGGTTCATGTGGTGGTTTTGGACAGGGGTGTGAGAGAGAAGGGCAAAGGACGGCATAAAAAATTCTGCCAATGTCAGCCTGCTGTGGAAGGACACCCCCTCCACACCCCCGTCTCTTCTCCACTGTATGGTTCAGCCTGGAGGAAGGGTGGAATTGTCTTGACGCTGGAGACAAGCCTGAGAAAATAAGCCCAGGATGTTATCTGCCCCAGCTTAACGCTGAGACTCTGCTCTGTTTTCAAAGAACAGGAGTAGGGGTGTCTGAGCTGCCAACGGCCCCCCACCTCTTTAAATAGGGTTTTCCCTATCTCCTGTTTTCCCAGAGCTAGCTCCTCCAAGAGAGTAAACATGTTATTGGTGGTGGTGGCAGCAAAAGTTGAAATCCCATCAGCCATCTCTCCTCCCAGCCTCGCCAACCTCCTCTTTGCTCCTGTGGTTTTCTTAATAAACACCTCTGAAATATTTATGAAGGCAACTTCAATGAAGTAACACAACATCACTTTAAAATGGTTTTCTTCTAATAGGTAGTTTGAGCCTGGACTCCCTCCCATTACTCAGCTCTAGAAGGTGGCCCCATTGCTTGAAGCCCTGTGTGGCAGGCACTCAGGTCCCTCCATCGCCAAGCCTGGCAGTGGGGAAATGAGTTCAGGCCTGGGGTGTGACAGTGGGACTCCGGAACTAGACTTTGTGGCAAATGGTTGAGGGGGTGGGGAGACAAGCCAGGCTTCTGGTAGAGGTGAAGATTCTATTTTAGAACCACGGACAGCAGCTCCGCAGGGGTTGAGATAAATTGGCACCCATAGCCTGGGTGGGCAGGTCTGGAGAAGGACTGGATTCTAGCAGGAAGTGGAGGGTGCTGTGGTTCAGTGAGGAGGAGTCTGGGGTGGCTTCAACCCCACAGGCCTTAGCTACCTCCAGCAGCCCTGGCCAGAAGGGCCCTGTGCGGAAGTTGTGGTGTTGGCTGAAATCCATGAATGGTCACAGATCTGCCCGCATAGCCTGTACAGTTCCATGGTACCCTCTTTCTTGCATAACTCCTGGAGCTTCACTCTCATACTCACCTATGATGGCATCTCATCTAATCTCCAGGGGCAGGTGGAAACAGCAAGGTCCCGTGCATCTGCCCATCCAGAAGGAAGACCTCATCCCATCTATCCGGCGTGTGGACAGAAGGTGGCCCTGATGAAGAAGCTGATCTGGCTTCTGGTCCTCAGGAAAGTCCCTCTAATAAGAGCTGTTCTCATCCCGGTCGCCTGAAGCCTAGAGTTGTTCTAATTATGTGTCAGGCTGGAATCTGACAGGAAGCATTTTAATTATTAATTTGAAGTGTACTGAGCATCAGGAAGGAGGAGGGTCTGTTCTCCGAGCTCATGCCAAGTCCTGTCTGCTGGGACCTCGTTACTGATACCTCACACCCCCCATCTTTCCTCCCCAGCTGGAGCCCCTTTCCTGTCCCAGCCGTGGATTATATCTCCCATTTCTTTGACCTTCCTTGTTTCTCACTGGGCACCATTCTTTCCCCATTTCCTATGCTCATGGGCACAGATCCTCCTATTCCCATTGGATGGATAGAGGAATACTGAGGCTTAAGGAGGGCAGAGGTTGGTCTGGTGTCAGAGTGTACATGACAACGACCTTTAAGTTTGCTGAATATGGATTTTTTCAGAGCTTGCACGTCAGAGGAGGCGGCCTTGGAGAGGTCTAGCTACTCAGTGTCATGTATTTATCCACATTATCTAAAATGACAAAGTGTCCTCAGTTTGTGGTATACATGACATCTCTGGAAGTGTCCAATGGCTCCTCCTACCTAATTTCTCCATGCATGTGGTGAAGCTGTCATTCCTCAAGTGCTGCCCACCTTTTCTGAGACAGTGTTTCTCAGTGGCCTGGGGCTCACCAAGAACACTAAGCCAGCTGGACAGTGAAGCCAAGGGCTGCCCCTGTCTCAGCTTCCTCAGCACTGAGATCCCATGGGTTCTGGAGATTTAATTTAAGTCCTTGTGCTTGCAAGACAATCATTTCAACTACTGACCTGTCTCCTCAGCCCCATCTGATACACTGAAAGAGCGGTTTCTTTGTTCTATTTATACCCAGGCTTGGGCATGTCCTTCTGGGTTCTGGGGTCACACACTTAGCTTGTTTCAGCTGATGTACACTCAGGGACTGCTGTGATATAAGGGACAAAGGACATCTTCTTGTCAGTTTCTTCTTCTGTCCTCAATCAAGAAATGTTCATTCCAGGCCTGGGGAGACAGCTCATTTGGCAATGTGCTTGCCTTTCTAGTATGAGGACCTACCTGACTTCAATCCCCACATAAAAATGTGGGACATAGTGGCTTATAATTGCAATCCCAGTGTGGGGAAAGCAGAGACAGGGGAATCCCTGGGCTCTCTGATTAGCCAGCCTAGTCTAGTTGGTGACCTCCAGGCCACTAAGTGACCCTGTCTCAATGGAGGTAGACAGTGTTTCTGAAGATGACACCCAAGGTCATCCTCTGGCCTTCAGAACACATGCGCACACATATGCACACACACACCTGCCCATGGGCAAGCAGTAAAGAAAAAGCTCGCCTGCTGATTGGTTGCTTATAGATTTAATCTCTATAATCTTCTGTGTATCAGGTCATCTGTTACATGCTGTTACTGCATTTTGGGTACAAGCTTAGGGGCTGAAGAGCATGATTTGGTTTGTGTCCAGCTTTGGAGGGTAGTTGGTGAGGCTGAGATGGCTTTCCTATCCCAGGATAATCCCCTGCTTCTGCTACAGCAAGGATAACCTGCTCCAATCCCATGGCTCCTCCTACCTAATTTCTCCATGCAGCCTTCATTTATGTCAGGTTCTGTACTATGGTGAAGGTTAAGCCATGAACCCTTAGATGAATTAGATATTTATACTAATTTGATCAAGGAGGATCTTAGGGCCTTGGGGGCAGAAACAAAGAACTTTGGAAGAATTAAGAAAGACTTTCTGGGTATGGTGATGCTTGAGTTCAGTGTTGGACGGTTGACATGTCAGTCATAGTTGGGTGGAGTGAATAGGAGCCATTGAATTTCAAATAAAAAGGACTTTCCTATAGGGTATTAGATGCTTTCAAAAGCCTTAGATGAGATTAAATATGTGGCTTGGCTCATGGAGTGCTTGTCTGCTACACACAAAGCTCTGGGTCTGATTCCTAACATAGAATAGGCCGACCCTTGGCGGGTGGAGGCAGGGGGTCACAAGCTTGTTATCACTCTTGGCTATCTACCAGGTTTGAGGCCAGCTCAGGCTACACGAGACCCTGTTCCCCCAAAAGAAGGAGGAGGAGAAACAAGGAAGATTGCTAGATCTTAAGAAGCTTGAGGCTGGATCTCCAGCAATGCTTGCTGGAGCACAGAATGGACTGGTTAGAAGACAGCTACCCAGGTGATGGAGTAGGTTGAATGACAGCCCCCGAAGACGTCCACGTTGGATGTCTCAGCCTGTAGAGCCACCTCATACATTGAAAGGGATTCAAGCATGCCTAGGCTGCTACACAAGCTATCTGTGCCCCAAGACAGCCATGAATGTGGCCAATACAAGAATCGTAGGCTTACTTAAAACATTATGAGACATTTTTGGCATATATTTTGTAAGTCAGTTATGTGGCTCTTGAATACAAACTTCTTCATAGACGACAATGTTGTGATAACATGTCTGCCTGACAGGTGAAAAATCTTAAGACATTGTCTGGTTAATCCAATTTGGGCCCAATATCATCACAAGTATTTCTAGAAGAAGGAGGCAGGAAAGTAGAGTGAAATGCTCAAAGTGGAGCTGGGCTGAAATGGAATGTAGGAGGCATCGGTAGCCTGCAAAAGGTGTGAACACAGGCCCCGCCCCCGCTCACTTCGGCTTCTCGAAGGAGCATGCCTCTGCTCAGACCTGGATAGTTGCCCGCACTGTCCTAAACTGCTGGTCTGCAGCACTACAGAGGTTCATCGTAACTCCTTAGAGCAGCCAAAATATGGGGAATGTGAGAGAACCACTGAGTTTAGAGACATGCTTCCAAGCTGGGCATGTAGCTCAGTTGCTAGAGTGCCTACTGTGCATGGAGTGCTGGGATGAGTCCCCCAGCACCACATCAAACCAGGCCTGGGGGTCCATGCTATCCCAGCACTCCAGAGGCAGAGGCACGAGGACCAGAATATGCTTTCAACCAGGGATGGTAGCGCCCACCTTCAACCCCAGTGCCTGGGAGGCTGCAGACAAAAAGAGCTTTAGCCTGATCAAAGCATTGGAGGTCCATTGCTCCAGCCTCCCCACACCCAGGCTTTTGAAGACTCAACAGAGGAACACTGCTTCATTTCTGTGGTCAGGTTTGCTGGCTGGAAATAGCCCAGAGCAGCCATAGACAGCCTCCAGCTCTACCCTCCAAACTTCGTCAGTACGCATCTGGTTGCTGGAATCCAGTTCACACACAGAACCTCAGCTGCCTGTTTAGCTTTCCAGCCCCTGTCTGACCACCTCAGGGCTCAGGTGAAGACCTCACAGCAGCCGAGCCACAGATGAGCATAGCCCTGGTGTAAAGACAGGCTAAACTGTTCGCCCAAAGTCCTTTAGCAAGACGGTTATGGGGACAGAGTTAGAATCCAGTTTTGGTTACTTTTCTAGTTTCAGCTTCTCAGTGCCACACAGCACAGCAGAGGGGCCAAGGGCAGCCCCACGAGAGCAACTAGTCCCTTTGAGAGCACTCAGCAGCTCAGAGGCTGTGCACAAGAGGCTGCGTGATGGAGGTAGCAAGAGGAACAGAAACCAGCAGAGACCCGTTCTGGAAGGTTATGGGGATCTGCAAGTTGCTGTAACAAAGGGCACAAGGGACTATTGGAAATTCTTTCTTTTGTTCTTTGCTTCCATAGGATCTTTTGAAGGGAGGGACAGAAACAAGCTGTTTTGCATTGTGTATATGAAGAATGGTTTAAAATAGAAATTGAAGAGCTGTGTCTGATAGAAATTTGAGTCTTGGCCCTGGTCACACACTAAACTCTGTGGTCATGCAGTGAACTGTGAATTCTGATCACACTCTAGCTCAGACTCTAGTCACATACTGACTCTTGATCCTGTTCACATGCTGAGCCCTAATCCCCATCTCACTCTGACCCTGATGTGGTTACACACTGAGTTCTGACCCTAGTTATACACTAAGCCCCAACCCTATCAGACACTAAGCTTGAACTTCTCATACACTGTTTTCTTATTTTGTCCCATGCTGAGGTTGGCCTCTACCCAAGACTGAACCCCACCTTTGGCCTGACCCTGAGCACTCTGGCTGTGGATAGGTCTTTCCTGGAACTGAACTCTTGCAAGCATCCTGAAAGGTCCCCGATGACCCCCTGATGATGGCGACAGACAGGCAAACGAATGATTCATGTACCGAAGGCTTTGCTATTGCTGTGTCTGCAGCTCAGAGCTCACATCTTTAAACAGTTTAAACAATGTCAGCTTCTAGGAGGTGAAGGATGACTGGACAATGCTTGCTTAGCATTTGATAAACGGAGGTGGAATTGAAATAGTAGGAGGAGCATGGGGTGAGGAAGGAGAAGAAATGAAGGTGAGTTTCTAGAATATTCAGTCTCTCTTTCCACGAGGATGGGGCCCTGGAGCTCCCACCGAAACAGATGGGTAATGGGGAGGATGTGCTTGCAGTCTGGGTGATGTGTACTTTGGCTTTCTCAGGCGAGCTCATGCCCTGGGACCTCAGCCCCAGGCCAGTGGGATCTCAGTGAGGGCAGGGCTGAGGGCACCTGCTCGCCAGGGTAAACAGAGCCTGTCGGGCGTGTACTGGCATCTACTGGCCAGCCCCTGGAGAGCATGGCAGAAGCAGCAGTATTCTTCCTGTCAGAGGAAGCTGAAGGTAGAGTTAGCCCTTGTGACTAGAAAATATTCTGTCTAATAGCAGCTGGGTTAGCTGCTCATAATGCTGATGCAGCATAAGTGTTTGGAGTTGTAGGTGTTTTGGATATCCCTGGTTTTCTGGGTCCTGTCACTCCTGCTTTTCCTTCCAGTTTGGCTCATGTGGGCCACGGCTGCCCAGCACTGTGCAGATTCCTGTCTATCACAAATCTGGTAGGTTTCTGTCCAGTTCCTAAAACCTCCAGGAATAAGGAAAGTTTCCATCGAATACCTGGTGGGATCACGTACAGGCGGATGGACCCTCCCTAAGGGACAGCTAGTTATAGTCCCAGGAGCCCACTGTCCGCAAAGCTCAGCTGTCCTGGGAGACTCTGCTTTAGCCTTCCCTTCCTTCACACTACTGTGATGACTGTCCCTCTCTGGGCTGAGCTCAGGAACCCTGACAGCAGCCACAGGAATGTTCCACTGGGCCCTGAGCTCAGGGCATTTCCTAGGGCCAATGTGGCAGGGAGGCAGTGAGCTCCTGAGGTGGAAGTCCCTCCAGGGATCTTTGCAAGTAACTTGTCATTGAGCCTCCACAGTAAGGCTGTTTGTAGATCTTGTGGCATTAAGAAATCAAAGCTTTAAGAGGTTAAGCAACCAGTGCCAGGCCCAGAGCTTGCAAGAGTTGGATTCCCAGTTCAGACTCAGGTCTCTCTGGATGCCATCTCAGACCCCGGCACCTGCAGGCTCTAGCTCTCTTACCACCTGGCCCAGGCTACAGACAGCTTCTGACTCTGGCCATGGGAAATCAGTGATTGTGAGCTTCATAACCTGGGATAGAGCATGCTGAACCTGAATTGTCATAGCACCTGCTCTCTGCAGCTGGAAAACTGGAATGAGTTCTGTCCAAAGGCTAGGGCGGTGGGGAGGTACTGTGTCCTTTTGGGACCAGTCTGAGCTGAGTGTATGGACCTTTCCAGCAGACCCCTCTGTGATGGTTACTCATGTTGCCAATTTGTGGCAATATAGAATCTCCTGGGAAGTGTCAGTGAGGAATTGTCCAGACCAGGTTGCCTATGTGTTTATGGGGGGTTGTCTTGATTGTTAACTTAGGTCAGAAGACCCACCCTGAATGTGGATTTCTTAGGCTGCACTGTATGAAAGAAAGCAAGTTCAGCACATAGCTAGCATATGCTTAGTCTCTCTTTGCTTCTGATGGTGGAATAGATGCTTTGAGTCTCTGCTGTGTCTCCCCTATAACAATGGGCTGTGACCTGGAACTGTAAGCTGAAATAAGCCCTTTCACCTCTCAGTTGCTTTTGTCAGAAAATTTTATCCCAGCAACAGACTTGATAAGAGAAACTGCCCTCTTCCTGCTCTATTTCCTGTTAGAACTTCTTTCAATCACCATGTGCAGGGGAAGGAGGCCAAAGGCACCTGGAGCTCTGAAGGACGCAGTACAAGGACATCCCGTCTCACATTCAAGGCGTTCTGCTAACATCAGCTCAGAGTTGGGACTATGGGTCTTTGGGACTTGGAATCCCCAAGCTGCCTGACTCCTGGAGACATCTTTCTGTGATGCCCAATGGGGAGTTGCTCTGAGGGCCATTCACATAAGACAACATTCCCAGTGAAGTTCTGCGATAGGGTTGAGGCAGAGGCATAGGGGAAAGTGATGTAGACTTGCTAGTGAGGAGTCCCAGAGGGCTTTGGGAAGTCACATTCCCAGAAGTCCATTGAATTTCTCTTCCTCAGAGGGCTGTGACCTACTAGGGAGGGAGGACAACTGTGGAATGGAGACAAACTTTAGTGCCGGGAGGAGGGTGGAGGGCAGGCATGCTGAGACATGGCAGGAGCAGGAAGAAAGCATGGTGAAGGCACCATTTGGAGGAGAATCACAGTCACATGGCCACAGGTGCCAGCCTCAGTGAATGAGATACCAGGTGTGACAGGGACACTCCTGCTGACTGGTTTTGTGTGAGAATGGCAACCCACTGTTGTTGCATCTATTGATTTCCTCCCCCTGGACATCTGTTGTTTTTTTGTTTTGTTTTGTTTTTTAGAATTGTCTTAAAAAACAAAAACAAAAAACAAACAAACAAAAAAACAGAACAAAATGGCCACGCAGTGGTGGAACAGGACTTCAATTCCAGCTGAGGTGGGCAGATCTCTGAGTTTGAAGCCAGCCTGGTCTACAGAACTAGTTCCAGGACAGCCAGGGCTACACAGAGAAACTCTGCCTCAAAACACAACAACAACAATCCAAAAAATAATCCAAAAATAACAAACAAATGAAAAACAAAACACAAAAACAAACAAAACACACACACACACACACACACACACACACACACACACGCAAAAAAAAAAACCCCAAAACATTAAACAGGAAATAAAACAGGTGTGCAGGCTCTGTGAGCTCTGACTGAGGGGCAGAGATGTGCTCAGAGAGTAGGAGAGGTAGCATGGTTAGCTTGACCAAGGAATGTGTGAGTTCCAGGGCTCTCAGATCCTCTGGCCGTCAGTCAGGGGAAGGCGACCACACTGATGCTGCTTCCAGGCTTCAGGGAGCACCGGATGCTCTTAAGTATGTCAGGAAGCCGGGGGGGGGGGGGGGGG
>NW_026596039.1:19711103-19814421 GCF_907164565.1 Psammomys obesus | reverse complement strand
GGGGGGGAATCCCCAGGGCAGATGCACAGGCTGAGTGGGCACTTAGGACTCTGGAGGTCTACCCTTGCCTATACTAGGCCTGGAGGAAACTCTTTATTGACAGGGGCCCTTGTCCTACTTTCAGGCTCTGGGACCAGTTCAGCGGGCCTCTTGTTACAGTGTCACAGGCTGAGCACTCTTGGGAACAGTTTTAGAGCCACATGGGACTTCCCAAGCTGAGCTCTTGCCTTGCTCCTGACTGTGTTCTCAGGCCAAGGGCAACCATCACCTCCTGCAGGCTGCTTTATCACTCTGCAGAGTCACCTGTACTCACAGTTGACTTCTCGTCTACCCTCCCGAGCCTTGAAGCAGACAGGCCTCTTCCTAGCACTGATGCCAGGTATCATTAGTTTTTAAGGAGATAAGGAACAAGGAGAGTACCTAGGTTGCTGACTCTGGGGAGGGGGTCCACTGGGGTTCAATAACTCTTCCCAAACTCCTGGGTCACCTAGTAACCTCTTCTTACAGTTTGGATGTGGTGTCTCCCCTCAAAAGCTTGTGTGTGCACGGCCTGGCCCACAGCTGACGGATCCAATCATTGAGCGGTGACTGAAGCATGAGGGTTCTGACCTAATCAATGACTCAAGCCACTGATAAACTCATTATTTGATGACATTACTGGGGGTTGCTGGAAACTAGGAAGTGGAACCTGGCTGGGGGAAGGAGGCTGCATATGAGAGTGGGGAGCAGATATTGCCTTGGAAGGGCAAATCTTGTGTAAGGCCCCTCCCTGTCCATCTCGATGCTCTCCAGCTGCCATGAGCTGAGCAGCCCTGCTCTGTAACTCTCACCCCTTCTGTTGCATCAGGTGGAAAGTACGGACTGAATCTTTTGAAACCAGGAACCAAAGTGAAGCCTCCCTCCCTTAGGTGGTTTTCTCACCTTCTCCAAGGTGGCTCAGTTATTCCCACCATGGTGCCTGAGGAAATTCTCCATTTTTACAGGAGCATCCCTGACCAGGATGAGTATAGGAAACCCCACAAACACTGGGGCTCTCAGAGAGGCTCATGGAGCCCTCAACCCTCCCTTAGAATCTAAAAGCAGCTAATGGTTGGTGAGGAAGAAACATTTTTTTCAGTCGTCATTGGTAAGTTTCCTGTGCTGCTGCAAATAGACCTAATAAAACTGAGTCACAGAAAAGAAAGAAAGAAAAGAGAAAGAAAGAGGACATGAGAGTAGAAGCAGGAGGAGGATTAGCTGAGATGAGTGAGGGGATCAACAGGAGTAGGAGGGACCGAGAGGGTAATAAGAGATTACCACATTATGTACATTGATCAACATTCATTATATATGTATAAAATGCCATATTGAAGCCCACACATGTTAATAAAAACTTAAAAAAACAAAATGAAAAAGAACCAAAAGGCATCCGGGTCCCGTCCCAGACCTCCTTCCAAACCTCTTTCATGGGTTGTATCTTGTAGTGAGCCCTGCTCTGCTAGGGAGCTGAGGATGAGTGGGGCAGCCCTTAAGATGGGTTTTGGTAGCACTTCTGAGATGGCAGCGGATGGTGAACCCCTGTCACGTGGTGAGCCCCACCCCTGCAGGTCCCAGGAGAAACAGGAGGGACAGCAGAGCCTCAGGCAGGTGTGTGAGTTTGAGGATTCCTGGCAGGGAGTCAGATCCGATCAGCGTGTGGCCCAAGCCCTAAGCAATGCTGGCCTGAGGTTGCCCTAGACCCTCCTTCTCCTCAGCTTGTTTGTTGGAGACCCATAAAGGAGATGTAAATGATAATGGTGGCTGTGTTGGGGTGCAGGGCAGGCAGGTGAGCAGAGTCAGGTCATATGAAAATCCCAGCTGGCTCATGTGTATCAGGACACAGCCTCAGGAACCTGCCTAGATGGCTTGTGGAAAACAGAATGGTAGGATACAGTATTTTTTTTTTGAGGGTTTTAGTATATCCAAATTACCAAGGTGCTAACTGTGCTGTTTTCATTTATGCACTGAATGAGTCCCCATCGTAACAGCCTGCTGGATAGCACATTATTGACTTGTTTTAAAGACAGACTCTCATCTCAGACTAGGCAGGTGTTGTCTCCCTACCTCAACCCTTGTCAAGAGAACAGAGTGAGTTGGTGAGAGCTGGGGGTGGGAGGGAGCAGTGTCTGAAGTTCCTAGCGGGGAGTGCCCCTCAGCTTTTTCATTTTACCGCATTAGCTCCAACATCTTTCCCCTGCTTTAATAGGACCTCACTCTCTTGCCCAGCATATGGCCACTCCATCTACCTTTAAGGTCCCAGCATCCCCAAATGACCTTTACTCCCCCTTCTAGGTACCCAGGGATACCCCGTTCCAAAGGAAGGGTCATAAACACCTGCTCTCATAGGTTTCACGAACTATAGCAACATTAAGTCTCCTTTGTTCGTTTGTCCCCTTGCCTGACCTGTTAAAATGATGGTTGTGGTTAATCCATTTGCTCAATAAATAAGTATTGAACAACCTGTTCTGCACAGGGCCCAGCTGAATCTGTTATTTAGTGTTGGTTAAAAGACATGGCCTGGTTCCTGGCATATACAAGGTTGTCAAAAAACGCCAGTTTTCTTACACAAGTCTCAGTTTTTGGAAGGAGAAGTGGGGATAGGAGGAGTTAGGAGAGGTGGGGGCAGAGAGAGGGGACTCAGGATGGGGTGTGGAGGGCTGGGCCTGCTGCTTCTTGGATCCCCACCCCAACCCCTTCTCTTGTTAACATGACCTGGCTCTGTCTAAGGACAGAGGATGGTGCTGGGAGCGGGGTGGGGTGTCTCTGAATGGTGTCTTCTGCTTTCTGCTGTTGGTTTCAGAAAACCACATCTGTCCACTATATAGCTGGGATTCTCCTTATTCTCAGGCGCTCATGGATACTGCAGTGTGCTTAATTCTACCACAGTGGTGTCAGGCTGAGAAGCCTCCAGCTCTCAGGACATGTTTCTGAGTACTTTCCTCACCCTCTGGCTTCTGGCATTTTTTCCCCCCTTGGCATCTTGGTAAGGCTAGACCCAGTAAACATCCCTGACTTGACAAGGCTGAAACTTGACATTCTTCATTCCTGCCCAGCCTTGAGACATCCCAAACCAGCCTCTCACAGGGGAGAGTTACGTGCGCGTGGGAGTGTGTGCACATGTATGCCTGTGCAACATGAGATCTGCCACACTGGAGGGCCTCAGTGACGGCTGACTAAATGGATGCAGAGGGGCTCGTTAATACATTCGACAATCATTTATCAAATCTATGGTCCATTCAGTCTTGGGCTGAGAGAGGGCCTGCGACGTGTAGGTTGACAGCGGCTAAGGTCTCCCCAAACAGAAGGTTCCCTGGCTTCCTTCTTCTAACACATTTCTTGCCCTCCAGGGCTCACATGGTCCTTGGGCCACCTCTTGTCAGCACATACACGGGTGCTAAGAAACCGAGTTTGGTTTTCCTAACTTGTATTGTTTAGTAAATGACAGGACTTCTCAGAACCTCAGTTTAAGTAAAATGACATATTTGACAATGTCTGAGGAATGAAGGAGATAAGGCACATGCTTCCACAAGTCCAGCGCATAGTATGTGCTCATTAATGGAGCTATTTATTATGCTTAGCCCCTTCTCTGTTATGAGGGCTGGCTTGGCTCCCTCCTACTTCCTCTAGAGCACCTACAGCACAAGAAAGTGCACACAGCAGGTGGCAGGTGAAATCCTACCTCCTAGAAGCAGATAGGTCCTTAGGAGCAAAGCCGGACAACAGCAGAGGCCCGGAGGCAGGGAGGAGCTGGAGGAAGGGCTGACTCGGTGGGGGAGGGGCCCAGGATGGCTTTGTGTGCTCTAAGGATAGGAGTCCCTGCTCTGATGCTTTCCTCCCTGGGTAGATGAGGCCTGTATTTCAAGTCTTAAGAAGTCCAGGCAATCCTATCCCACTGCCAGTGAGGTCTGGATCTGGTGAGTACACCAAGAGCTTTCTGAGCCTTCACCATGGTGGACCTATATCTACTTCAAAACCAGGACACATTCACTCTGTGCCCCACCTGGGTACAAGTGGTGGAGGTTATCTGTGACCAAGCATAGTCGTATAAGCCTGGGTTAGAGGAGGCATTCCCTTGCTCTGGGCTCGCAGAGAGCCTGGCCCTATGAAATGAGAACTACTCCGTAGGTTTCATCTCCATAATGGTTGAAAACATGAGAAAAACGGCTTCATCACTAATGAGGGAAAAGCCAGCCTCAGAGATGGAATGGGATGAGCGGGAACTGTTCAGCTAAGGGAGGGCAGGGCCTCGCTGGCCCGCTGGCATGAGCTAGCTCTAGCTGGCATCACTGGACTCCTGCTCTGGTGGCTGCACCACTCTGGCTTTGTAGGGCTCTGACCTCACCATGGTGGGGGACAGATCTCATCCTGTGATACCCTAGGCCTGTCAGATTTTCCAGTTATGTCCTTCCATCCCCTCTAGGCCAGCCTGCTAGTCCCCACTGCGGCACCACACAGTACCTCCCCAGGCAGAGAAAGCGGGTGCTGGTAGAACACGAGGCCCCCTGGTGGGTTGTGGCTCTGCACTAATAGAGCCGTGCCCAGGAAGGCCTCAGGACCGATGCTCTCAACCGTTCACCGACCTTACCTCTCTGCTCCAAGGTGGGGTTAATGAGTCATGCTGTGGCCATCTTCTGGCCTCAAGCTGTTTGTAGGGACAAAGCCATGTGATACTTCTGACTCAGGACAGCTTCCACTTTGGTCCTCTATCCTGGAAGTCACTGGAGATGCAGGCTGATACACACTGCCCACAGTAGGCCTTCAGGGCCTTCAATTTGTCTACACCATGCTGGATCCCTGTGACCGTTACTGAGGTGGTGAAGAGTATCAGACCCATTTACAGCTGAAGTAAAAAGGGTCAAAGAAAGAGGCTAACAGATTGGCCCGAGGTGACATAGCCGCTATACAGCAGGGCCAGGGCAGCCTACAAACTACTTGTTCTCGGGGACAGGAAAGCAGAAGCTCTGTGGTCTTGCATCTGCTACGTCACCTCTCTGAACCTCAGTCTTCTCATCTGAAAAGTGGGGCAATGAGGTGATGGTACTTAGTGCATTCAGCATAGTGACCTGCCCGGTGTGGACAGTGACAGTTTCCCCCTCAGGACATTGGAATCTGTTGCCAGGAAGATCACGCAGTGGGGGACGCTCTCTTGCTGCTATATCTTCCTTCGACTCTATTCAGGGCTTGCCAAGATGAGCTAAGGGGTTGGGTGCGAAGGAGGAGGAGCCAGGTGGAGACACGGTACCTGGCTGCCTACTGCCTGCCTAGTGCAGAAGGCTAAGCGCCTCTGTGTCTTGGTTCCTAGCACTGTGATGGCCACTGCCACTGTCCACAGACCTTGGTTCTGCTCAGGGCAAGAGATGAGGATTCTGAACCCCGGAGTTAAGAACGGGAGCTGAAGGAATCAGAATGGACTGGGTTCCTGGATTGCACTGGCCTGGTCCTGCAGCTCCACCAGCTCGGTGGCTGCCAGCCTTCCCCACAGCAGGCTACCCTTCACAGTGTTTGGGACAACCCTAAGGTGGGTGAGTGTGTGTGTGACAGCATTGTCTCTCCTCTGGAGAGACAAGGCACAGACAGGTCTCCCCAAGAGGACAGGGGTACTTCTGGGTCTAGCCAGGGTGATGCCAACCACGGGTTCTAAGTTCTTGGTCTTTTGGGTGAGCCCTGCCCTGGCCTACTGTTCCCTTAGCTTGCTTCTGGCTGTTGAGTTCTCCCTAGGAAATGGCCCAGGCTAGCAATCACAGACCTCCGTGGTGTTGGGCACTTGGAGTGGGCACGGTAGGGTTCAGCTTCCATCAGGGAACCCTGCCATATGGAGAGGAAGGTGAACTCTGGGCATCTTGTTCTTTTAGGATGAGCTTTCTGAAGGCTTTGGGGCCTGTGGGCCCGGATCCTTAGTATTTATGAATTTTATTATGACTGTGTTTGTTTAAATATATATGTATATATTTATAGCTCTATGCATCCCCCTCCCAGCCCCTAGTTTTTGCCCTTAGCTTTCTGTTTGGTGGCCGTATAGGGCAGCACTGTCTGCGTGCTTTTGTCTGATACTGTCTGGGTGCTGCTGTTCCTTGTGACCCTTCGGGTCTGTTCTGGGGCCAACGCGGGGCCCAGGCGTCGGGTGGCCAATGGAGAGCGCCTGGTCTTGTAGGGGGCTGGGGAGGGCTTGAGGGGGCCTGTGTGTGGCTCCACATGAGGCAGCTCTGGGGCCAGGCCCGCCTCCTCCTCCTCTACCTCCTCACCATCCTCCTCTTCATCATCACAGCACAGAGCGTGGTAGAGCACTTTGTCACTGAACCGTACCCTCTCCCTCGTCCCTGGGGTCCGCTGGGGCACTTGACCCTTTGCAGGGCCAGCACCAAAGGCCTCTTCACTGGAGGAGTCTGGCGTCTCCACTCGTGGCCCGTTGGGGATGGGCATGCCACCATTCATGAGCTGGTAGTCAGGGCCTGGGCCTGGCCGGGATGCCTCAGGCCCATCCACAGAGTCTGATGGGGTAGAGACATCCAGGAAGGAACAGAACTCCCAGCTGTCTGAGAGGATATCGGCTGTCATGAAGTCCAGGTGGCCCAGGTCAAAGGGGCCGCCCACACCCGCCTTGTCACTGCTGGAGGTGCTGCTCACAGTGGCTGTGGTCCAGTCGTCTGGCTCCAGTTCAAAGTCAAAGTCAGAGGTTAGCTTGTCGATCTGACTCACCACCTGGCCAGGGAAGGGAGAGGAGGTGAGAGAGGCTAGGTGGGACCCAGGATTACCACGGTGTGTGTGCCTCTGCCCTGTCCCAGAGACCTCCAGATAGGTGACTCTGAAGGATGGTTGCTGAAATGAAGTCACAGGTTTTGTTTATACTGTTAAGAGCCCAAACTGGGGCTAAGAAGATGGCTAAGTTGGTAAAGTGCTTGCCTTACAAGCATGAGGACTTGGGTTTGATTCCTAGAACCTATCTTTAAAAAAAGAAAAAGAAAAAAGCTGGGCATGGCAGTAGGTGCTTAAAATCCTAGATCCGGGAAAGTGGAAACAGGAGGATCCCTGGGGCTTGCTGGCCAGTCAGCCAAGCCTACTTGGCAAGTTCCAGACCACTGAGAGACTGTCTCAAACACACACAAGGCCAAATTGGACAAGGGTGGATCGCTTGTCCCCGGAGGGAGGAGTACTGCCTTTTCCCCAGGCACCCTGTCCATTCATACAGCCTCTCTCGAACACAGCCACTGTTTGGGTGAGGAAAGGATAGTGATCAGGGCTTACACTTGTTCTGGTTGGGGGGGGTGTCAAATAAAAGGGTTTGAGGGACTCCAGCGAGACCTGAAGACCCTGCCCTGGAGACCTCCTAGCTGCGGACTATAACACGGCAGGGTAGCTGGACTTGAATGACAGGGGGACAGTCATGAAGTGGACCCTGCCCAGCATTCTGGACCCATCACTGCCACCAGTTAGTGACTCATTCGGGGATCTCTCTCCAGCACTACAAACCAGAGCAACAGGTGTGTGGCACTGGCTGAGTCACCCTCCCCTTCTTCTACCCTCCTGCTCTGGAACCTCCTCCCTCCTTGCCTTCCTTGTCCATTGATGAATGGAGATCAATCCTGGCTTGCTGAAGAAAAGAATAAAGCCAGCCAGCATTCTTTGGAAGCAATAAAGGGACCAGCCACCCTGGTCCGGGGATGATTGTTAAAGGCCCTCAAGGGGCAGTTCATCTGTAGAGGTCGCTGCAGCCTCCTCTGCCTGCCCACCTCCCAACCAGCCAAAGGGAGGCCCTGAGCCTCTGAACAGGCAGACCCCTACAGAAAGACACTTGTCTGTGCTGCTGTAGGCACATAATCAGAGTAGCATGCAGAGAGAGAGGGAGGCAGATTAGGCAAAGGGCTAGGAGCAGTATGGAGTATGAGGATGAAGAGAGGGGCAGCAGGCTAGGACCAAAACTTAAAACAATAAAAGCCAGTGAGTGGAACAAGCATCCAAGCCACCAGGAACGGAATCCAGTTCTCAAATTCTGCTTGGCATTTCCTGCCTGGGTTCAGGGTGGTCAGTTAGTAAGTTAATTAGGCAAGTCCTAACCCAAAGCTTATTCCTTGGAACCGCTCCCATGAGATGCTGTTTCATGCATGGTGAGGGCAGGAGGCAAGTGCTCCGAGGTGAAGCAGAAAGCAAAGACACTGCCTGAAGCATCTGGGTCAGTGGGAGGTGGGCTCAGGCTGCAAGTGATCTGACTGTCCCTCTCCCTCTTCAGGTCTGTTTCTCAGTCCCTAAGTGAGTGAACTAGCTGACTTCTAAGGAAGATTCCAGGAATTTGTGCCTGGGGGACAGACTTTGGGCAAGCCACATAGGCTTGCAGGAACTCAATGTCTTTTAGCACCAAGTGCCTGGCCAGCCATCACAAGGTGCAACAAGGATGGTGGGAGGACTCAGAGGAGCCCCTGGGATCCCAGTGACGTCACTGCAAAGCTCAGATCACCGCCTCTTAGTGCCAGGCCTTCCACTTTACACCCGTGAGATCACAGTGGCCCAGTCGCTGCCTCTTCTGAAAGGCACTGGCCTGGTGGCTGGGCGCTGGGGCAGCCTTAGGAGCTGCTCTGCCATTCAGGCCGACACCGCATGCTCAGACGGGACTCTGATTGGTGCGAGCTGTCACCAGCTGCGGCAGCCCAAGGCTGGGGGTGCCAAGAGGAAGCTGGAGTTGAATGGCTTGGCTGAGATCCCACAGACTCAGCTGAGGCCAGGCTTCTTGAAGCTCAGCAGGAATGAGCACTGTCAGGCCCCAGGCCTGAGGGATGGCAGGGATAACCCAAGCGCACCCAGCAGGAGCCTGGACGCCCTGGAACCCTGAAGTGGTCCTTTCGAGGAAGGAGCCCTGGCTGGCCACCTGTTCTAGAGGCCTTCCCAGTGGGTCCTTCCCTTCCTCATTAGCACCCTCTTTTTGTTCTGCATCAGGGTATGAAGGGAGGGAGGGAGGCTGTCTTTGGGTCTCATGTCTGCCCCCTCTTGGCAGTGGAGCTGAAGAAAGATTATGATCCACTTCCAAATTGTAGTCACTAGCTCTGACACCCCTCTCCTTGCTCAGGGAGATGAAGATGGAAGAGATATACACATATTTTAAACTACAGTTTTAGGACACTGTATCCATAAGTATCTGGCCTCTGCAGCCAAAGCTGACTCCAGCCCTGACTTCACTACTTCTGAACAACCTTAATTAAAGTTACTCAACTTTCAGCCTCTGTTTCTTCACCTGAAAATTCTTAACAGCATTCTCTCTGCCCAAGAGCTGCTGTGAGGACTTAACCAAAGGCCCCTGGGAAAGCGCGCAGAACAGTGTAGAACACAGACATCCCTTACGCACCAGTGAGCATGAGCACACATGCAGGCCCAGGAGCAGATGGGGAATCAGCTTCTCACCTAAGAAACACCACACTGATGGGCGGGTCTCAGCACCTGTTCAGAACCCCAGGATGGGGTAATGTGCCTTTCACAGCCCTGTGTGGCAGTACTGCCCATTTTGCCTGTAGTGTGGGTGTGTCCATTCAGAACGGAACTACAAGAGGCCCATAAGGCCCATGACTGAGGCTCATAGGCTGATCTGGCTTCCAGACTCCTCGATAAACAGACGTGAGGGTGAGGAAGGGAAGCCATGTGCCTGCTGTACCCAGCTTTCTGTGGCGTGCAGTGATCAGCTCATAAACCTGCTAATCCTCCCCTGGTGCCCTGTTTCTTCGGTCAATGAGCAAGTGTGGATCAGGCCCATGCTACCTGCCACTCTGATCCGGCTGTCTTGAAATCTGTGATTCCTCTCCAAGATTTAATAATCATTTTGCCTACATGTAATTTGGGATTGTCTTGGAGTGCAGAGAAATAATTATATACACAGAAGGAAAGAGGGGGAGAAAGAACCAGAAAAAAAGTCTCAAAGCTGGGGTACTGGAGAGACACTGACGAATCTACCAGTGCTATTGTGCTTGCTGACAGGGAAACTGAGGCCTAGCACCTGGAAAGAGCTGAGTTATAGCCTGAAGTAGAGTCCTGACTCCTGGGCCTGCCATCTTACAACAAGATTAAACTCTTCCAGAAGGGCCAAAAGTGAGCGCTTGAGAGGGAGTACAGAGCTGAGGGCTGAGACAGAACCTAGCCCCCATTCCAAGGGTGTCCCCTGCCTCTGTCTTGACCCATCAACTCCTTCCCCCAACAGTAACTCCCTGTCAGTGCTTGGACCATGCTCTACATTAGGGATGTTCTGATCAGCATCAGAACCCTGTCAGCCCTCTGCCTCCAGCCCTTCCTTTCTCTAAAAGCTCCTGAGCCTTCCAAACACTACCCTCTTTCCCCTTCAGCAAGCGGCCTCCCCCTCATCTCTCTGCACATTTTAGAGCTGGAGCTCCAGCTGCCACTGGGCTCACCTGGCGTGCCCTCCCTCCACCACCCATTCTTACTTCCTGGAAGAAGCCTGCTGGTCCCCAGCTGAGGGCGATGTTGGTCACAGCTACACTTTCATGTTGTAATGTGGTTGATGTCTGCCTCCCTATTAGACAGTTAGCCTAAGAAAGAGCAAAGTTGGGTCTGTTTCACCCACCACTGTGTTCCTGGCTTGGCAAAGATACTAGCCCAGTCGACAGTCACGGCTGTAGACCACCAAGGCCGGGAGGCTTCTTTGTCACAGACCTGGACCATATGGTACACCTGGCTGAACTCCCTCTTAGATGAGTGCGTGCATGTGTGTGTGTGTGTGTGTGTGTGTGTGTGCGTGTGCGTGTGCACATCTCCTGAGGCCCAACAGCCACTGCTGAGGGACCCAGAGTCCCAGACCCAGTGTCCCCACTCCTCCCCTCTTTCCCAGCTCCCTGGGCAGCTGGTTACATAACTGGGGATCCTGCATTATTTATGACCACTGATTATTTTTTAATTCTGTGATTACATTGTTTATTATCTTCCTGGGGGGCTGTGGCATTGGGGAGATGGGGAGTGAGCTGACCATGATTCATGGCTCTCATCCTGCAATTTGGCCTAATTGGCTAGGGAGCCTCTGTGAATCTGTCCGGAGGAGGAGAAGGCAAAGGAAAACAGGAGGGAAGGAAGGCAAGAAAAAAAAAATAAGAAGAAAAAAAAAATCCACCCAAGTTGTACTGAGCTGTGGGTACTGAGCTGACCCACTTTGGCACAGCCCTTTGGTGCCCAGCTTCCCCTGCTCCAGATGCTTTCTGGTAGGCCACATTTATTTATCTCTTACTAGCAAGGTCTGTATTTTCCCCTGCCACCTTTACACATGGCACCTGGTCAACGGACAGCTGGGAAACAGGCTGCCACAGCACCTCCTTTCTATGCCAGCCAGGTGGTGAGACCCCTACTGCCTGCCACCTCAGGCTGAGGAGGGGCTATGCCTACTCCATTCTCCTGAGGTTTTGGGGACACAGAGGCAATGGCATGCTTAAATTACATCCTACTCAGGATTCACAGGAGATGTGGAGGTGCAGGTGGTTACTTTTGATCCCCCATGGAACAGGAAGGAGCAAGTACATGTTCAAGGTGAGTTCAAAACCTGATTGGCCAAGGATGAGGACCCCTTCACCCTGCTTTGGGAGCTCTGAGTCTATGGGAGCAGGGTGGTGGGTAGGAAGGCCTCGCCAGGAGCTGCTGGACGCAGAACAAGGCCTTGTGGGTGGCTGAGGCCTAGTTCTATGGGAGAGCATTTGCCTACCATGTGTTGGGCCCTAGGTTTGATACCTGACACCGCAAAGCAAAAACAAAACAAAAAGGATGTGGCTTTGCTATGTGGTTTATGTAAGGGAGCACAGAAATATTTGGTATCTGCCTTCTACAGATGGGCCAATGGAAGCAGAGAAGCAAAGTAACTTTTCCAAGTTCACACAGCTCAGGAGGCAGAACACTAAGGACTGAACCAGAAATCTCTGGCTGGCTGGCCTACGCTCTTTGCCCCTTGGGATGGTGTCTGTAACGGAGATCCATGGAATCTGGGGAACTTAGGGAGCCTGCTGGGATTGGTCTAGCATCTTGGAGTATTGGGAACCTGGGAGAAATGACAGCTAATTAATGTCTGACTGTCATGTCACATCCCTGGACAGTTCAGTTTCAGTTTTCAAAGTGCTTTTGTATTCCTTACTTCACTTAGTCCCCCCCCCCCCCCCCAGGCAGCTGATGGTGGAGCTGTAGTGGGGATAGAGGGTGCTCCAAATCCTCTGGAAGTGTGAGCAGATACTGGCCCTCCTCCCTCGTGCTATGCCTCCGACATCACCATGGAGGGCATCGCTTGCAGCAGCACTGTGAGGGACAAGTCCTCAGTGCCCGCTTTCAGAACAAGTGAAGATTCGAGGGCTTAGGGCAGAGGCTCTGATGGCTTTCATCTTTTGGTCAGTTTCAGGCTTTGTGATCAGGAAAGAGAGAGAGAGAGAGCGCGAGAGAGCGTGTGTGTGTGTGTGTGTGTGTGTGTGTGTGTGTGTGTGTGTGTGTCTTCAGGGCCAGTGGTGACAGGCAGGGAGGTAGGCAGGAGGATAGTGAAGGGAGGAGAGAGAATGGCAGCACCTGCTTTTTCGCTGCCTGGATCCTTCAACAGGGTTTCTGTGCAGTGCACCTACCAACCATTGTACATAACTCTTGTCCCCATACTCAGGTATTTGCTCTGAGCTGGAGGGGATGAGCAGGTGCTGCCCATGAAGTCGGGTATGAATGAGGGAATAGGGGCTTGTTCACTCTACCATGGGCCCACCCAAAGTCTGAAACCAGGACCTGAGATCCGCAGATATTCCTGTCCCCAACAAACCCCAGCTCACAGGAAGGTATACGGCATCTCTTCTCTACTTGAGTGTTTCTCTCTGCCCCTCACCCTATGTACACATCCCCTTTCTGGGGGACTAGGGAGATCTGAGGCTCTACCCCCCACCCAGCTGGGTACCATTGGCAGCGGGCAGGCAGTGGCATACGGGGTAGACTCTGGTTTCCATAGCAACCTGCCAAAGTCTTGGGTGGAGACACATGGCCTACAGATGTGGGGGAGGGGACTCATCAGTCTGCCCTGGCTCAGACCTCTGGGGTGTACCAACTATCCCCTGGAGCTTTAGAGTGAGGGACGGGGAATCAGTAAGTGTGAAGGGAAGAGGGGAACATCTAAAAGCTCATATATTAACCCTGGTACTTGGGTACCGCAGCTCAGACATCAGCCATCTCTAGACGCTCCTGTCAAGATGCTGAGGTTATACAGTTAGCCTACCTGCTGAAGCTTGGGAACCTTGAGTCCTAGGCTCAATTCTGCTATGAATAGGTTGTGTAGCCCTGGACAACCCCTTATTCCTCTCTGGGCTCCAGTTTCTTCAATAGTAAATGCACAGAGATTGTCTGAACTCCCTGTGGGCTCCTTTCAAGTTCTGAAGGGTTATGCTGAGGGAGAAGAGGCAGGGTCTAGAAGATGCCCCATTGAGAGGCATGCAAAGGATAACCCCGGGCTTCTATACGATATCAGCGCTTGTTGAGGCCCCACGTCCCTGCCTGAGCTTGAAACTTTGGATAGTTCCCAGGGCCCTGATAAAACTGCAGAATATGACAGGTTAGGAGAGGCCTTTGGACTCAAAAGGTTAGAGAAAATGTTCAGGGCTGTGGTCTTTGGCTTCCCACTTGCATTATGGAGCCCAGACCACAGCAGCCCAGCTTGTGGGCAGGAGTACCGCCGCCTCTCATTCCCATGTCCGCATCTCCTGGCAGGTTTCATGAAGCAGACTCTAGACCCTCTCAGCTGCACTTCTCTAAGGGGCCTGGCATCACCCTTGACTCCAACTCACAGCTCCCTTCAAACAACCCCCCTCCCTGGCTTGATTTCAGGCGAGGCTGGAAAGTCACACTGCTCAAAGCCTGCCCATCTCCTCATTTTCCTACAGCCTCCTTCCCCATACACGGCTGGTGGGGGGGCTTGAGTCCATAACTCAGAATGATCCATTCCCCTCCACTCTTCAGGGGCACTGGTTACAAGGAGCTGAAAGTTGCCTAAAGCCCACCTGGCTGGTGAAATGGGGCCCAGCGGGCAAATTCAGGCCAGCGGCTCAGAACGCTGGTCATGCATTTTGGACTTGAACGCAGCCCAGGGGGCAGGGTGGAAGACACGTGTACCTCATTACTCCAGCAATGTGGGAAGCAGTAATTAAACTGGGCTCTGCTTCGGAAGACAGAGAGGGTTTCTCGGTGATTTTTTGGGCTTTGCAGAAACCACCCAGAAGCATGCCCTGTGAGAGGGAGACTCATCTCCATAAGAAAGAACCATCTCTTCTTCAATGCACAGAAGGACCTCTGGTCCCCACCAGCACCTCCCAGCCACATCCTTACTCTAGGACAGAGAGGCCACAGTTGGTTTTAACCCTGCCCTGCCTTTGTAAATTAAGGGTTCGGAGCATCTGACCCCTGAAGTAATATTTTTGAGCTGAGTCTCAAGCAGTAGGGACTGACTCAGTAGAGCCATCAGTCCTTGCTCAGAGTCTGGAAGGTAAACAGCAGGGTCCAGGGACAGCTTGGGTCTCAGAAGAATGTGTCCCATTAAGGATGGACACCCTGAGCGATAACCGCTGAGCTGGGCTCTCTGACACCTGCTCAAGCAGTCTCCGCCACACCAAGGCCCCACCACCAGCTCTGAGGCCAGGGATTTTTAGCAGAGCAGATTTGAGGCAAGGAAAATGGGAAGGGTGCTCCTCAGTGCAAGAGCCCACGTGCACATAACTTTGCACACTCAAACAGGCATAAATGTTTTGATGCTGAGCCCAGCCAGGCAGGGCTAGGGTCCCTGTGGCCCCTGCTGGCCTCGCACTCACCTCCCTCAGCTCCTTAGCCACTTCTTTGAGTTCCCTCAGGATGCCTTCAAGTTGCCCGATGACCATCTTCATGCGCTGTCGAATCCGTTCTCTCTCTCCACCACTGTTGGGGTCTTCACTGGGCTGCCCGAGGTCCGGGGCACCCCGAATGTTCATCCTTCACAACGTGGCCGAAAGCCTGCCCATGCTCTCCCCAGCGGGGCACACGCTTCGTCTGCCTCCACGGAGCCCCCCTCGGCCGGGCAGAGCTCCACATCTTAACGGCCCCCCAGCCTACCCTGGCCTTGGGCGGCCCTCACCCAACCCCTGCAGCCTGCCACTCCACCTACTCTGCCTCTGGGTGGGGGATGGAGCACCCAGAGGGAGACAGAGTCTGACAGAGGTGGGGGGGGGGGTCAAGGTAAGGACACAGGAGGGCAAGGGGAGGGACCTTAGGGCCCAAGAACAGCTTCCAGGACGTGAAGGGCCTGTGGTGTACAGAGCTAATCTTTGCCTGAGTCTTCCGATTCGGAGGCAGGGGGATGATTCTGCAAGGACTGAGGGTAAGAGATGCCCTTGGGATGGGGGAAAGACAGCAATCCCCTCGCAACTCCTAGGCAGTTACAAAGGCATAGGTCTCTAGATGCAGCCGAACCTGCAGGCGATGGTGATCAGGGTCTTCCAGATGTGGAGGGGGCTCCAGATGTGAACAGCGCTGAAGAGAGAACTGGATTGGAGGAGGGCAGCCCCCTGCAGAAAGAGCGAGCCTGGTATCAGCCCTCCCAGGCTGCTGCACCAGCATGCCGCGGCGGCTGCTGCTGCCTGCCTCCCTCTTCTCCCTGCCTGCACCCTCCTTCCTCGCTGGAGATTTCTTTCTTTATTTTTGTTTGTGGGGAGGGGTGGTGTTCAGCACACCCCTCTTCGACAGGAAGAGAGGAGGAGCCCCTCCTTTAGAGGCATAAGTCCTCAGCCTCCTCTGGGACTCTAGCCGTGGCACCCCCCAACCCCCGCTCCCAGCCACCACCAAGCTTGGCCAGGCTGGTTCCGCGCAGGGCCTCTCCAATCCTCCATCCTTCCAGAGCCCACAGGGTGCCCTCCTCCTCAGCGGACCCTTCCACCCCCAGCTCCGCCTTCTCCCCGAAGCCGGACTCCCCTACTCACCGAGGGTGGGGGCACCGGCCTCTCCTCCAAGCAGCGTCGGGGGCCGAGCCCCAAGACGAGGTTGGGTGGCCCCCAAGGCTCCCTAGGGTGGGCTTCTCTCTCTGGACCCTTCCGCTCCTGGCCTCAGGAAGGTCCTCCGAGCAGTGACCGGAGACATCTGGGCGGTGGGAGGGGGCGGGGCCTCCTCGCTCCCGGGAAGGGGGCAATAAAAAAAAAAAAAAAAAAAATCCCCCACCACGCCCGCCAGGCTCCGAATCGCGAGGGTCCGGCGGGTTTAGGGGCCCCGAGGCCACAGGTGACCCGGGCCGAGGCGATGCCGGTCCGGTCCGGGCGACTCAGCCAAAGTCGGAGGGCTGGGGAGGGCGCCGGGATCCCCTCAGCCCACGCCTGGCATTCCCCGGGCTCCGCAGGGTTCGCGATTCTCTCTGTCCAGTCCAGATCGGCGCGTCTGGGCCCCTCCGGGGTCTGTCCTGCCCCTGCCTCGCCCTGCCCTTCCCGAGCTGGCACTGCCAGGCGTCCGGGGAGCACTCAGCCGGGACCCAGATTGTCCGTGCTCCGGCCCCGGGCGTCCGGAGCGGCCGCAGAAACCGCTCAGCCCAGCCCGGCAGTCGCTTCCATCCACGGTGGGGAAAGTCGGATGCCTTTGGGTCCCGGGGGAGGGGCAGCGGCCGTGGCCTGGGGACCGGGTGTCGGGCGCAGCGCAGATGGGTGCACGAGGTCGGGGGGGGGGGGCCCGGCGCGGCGGGGCTAGAGCAAAGGAAAGCAGAGGAGGCGAGCACGGCGCCGGGGAGGCGATGGAGGAGGCGCGGCGGGCCCGGCCGGGCGCACGGGGTGCGCAGCCTCCGCTCGGCTCCGCCGCCTCCTGCGCGCTCGCTCACGGCTCCGCGCCTCGCGGCCCCGGGCGCACGGCGGCTGCCGATGGGGCGAACGAGGCGCCGGGACGGCTCGGGCCTTTCTTCCCGGCGGCTTCGTTCTCTCGCTGCCCTGCCCTGCTCTGCCCGCCCGGCTCCGCGGGCCTGGCCGGCTCCTCCCGAGCGCCGCCGCGCCCCGCCGGACTGGCCGCCCGGGCGGGCGCTGGCTCCCTCAAAGGCCGCGGGGCTCGCGCGGCTCCGCTCGCCTCGGCGCCGGCAGGGAAGGGGCCGGCCCCGCGCGCCGGGAGGGAGCTTTTAAAGCGACACACGCCTCCCAGCTCCCGGAGCCGAGCGCGCGAGCCGGGGGGTCTCGCCACCCTCGGGAGCCGGAAGGTCTGGGCGCTAGCCCGGCTGCTGCCCGCTGCCTGGGGTGCACAGTGGCCCGGACTTGACTCCCAAGTTCCTTCACCTTCCTTTCACACAATCCCTCGGGCCCTCCTTCCCACACGGCTGCGAGCCCCGGGGTTCCCCTTCTGTCTGTTTTTCACTTCTGCCATCAGGCCTCAGACTGCCCCAAATCTTGTGTCAGTTCAGTAAATAGAATCCAGCCAACATTCACTGAACAGCTATTGTGTTCATTCCATGCTCTGGCCTAGAGGGAGGGGTTGGTGAGTACTGTTGGGCTGTTTCAGATGGTTCAGTTCCCGTAGTTCTCCATCCAAGTTCTCCACATGCTCTTGTTCTTTCTCTCTTTTTTCTTTCTTTCTTTCTTCCTTCCTTTCTTTCTTTCTTTCTTTCTTTCTTTCTTTCTTTCTTTCTTTCTTTCTTTCTTTCTTTCTCCATCTCTCTCTCTCTCTTTCTCTCTCCATCTCTCCATCTCTTTCTTTCTCTCTTTCTTTCTCTCTCCATCTCTCTCTCTCCCTCCCTCCCTTTCTCCCTCCCTTCCTTCCTTTCTTCTCCCTTCCTTTCTCTCTTTCTTCCCCCATGAGGACATTCTTGAGCAAACTAAAGGATGGTGCCCGCAGGACACAGGACATTCTAGAAGCTCTGGAGACATGGCAGGTATGGGATGAAGAGGAGGAAGCACGGGCCAGTCCTACCCTGCCCTCCCTCCCCCATCCCATCCCCAGAGGTTCTTCCCAGGAATGCAATCCTTGAGCTGAATCTTAGCAGAAGTGGGAATCTGGGAGGGTGTGGCCTGGGGAAAGGAGGGATCAGCATCCCAGGAGGGAAGCTGAGTAGGAGGAAGGGCTTAGGAGCAGAAGTGGGGGAGGGCAAGTTTCAGTCAAAGTGGCTCTGTCCATACCGTTTGGAAAACTGTATGAAATAGGACAGAGGAAGACTGGATCAGGAGACAGGAAGCCATGGTTAGAAGCTTGAAATTTATCTTTTGGCAGAGGGGGCCTGTGCTGTTGGGAGGAAGCCAGGTCCTATCTGCTCTCTTAGGGGAACTTCACCCCACTCCAGACAGTCAATGGTGGTTTTGAGGAGGTCACAAGCCGGCTGTCCAATTAGGAGGTCCTTATAGGTCTTGAGCTGTGTGTAGCAGAGTAGCAGCAGGGATGTGGGGAAGGGGTGCTGCTTGGTGAAATCATTTGGTTGGCTTCCTTTTTTGAGACATAGGGACAGACCTGTGCTTCCGGATTACAGGCAGAGTAAATGGCTGTGTGCATCTGAGCGGTCTGGGGTGAAGAGCAGAAGTCTGGGACAGATAGAATCAGAAGAAAAGCCGTGTTCGTAGACGGTCTGGGGCGTGACAGTGGTGGCTCTGTGGCACTTGTTCTGGAGCATCCTCAGAGAAGATGAGCTATAAGCAGGCTAGCTGTGCAGAAGTAACATTAGCAGCATCAGGACCAGGCTGGCTGCTCAGAAGAGCCCAGGAGTGAGAAGGGGAAGTAGCAGTCTGAGAGGAAGGATTAGAGCCCAGGGAGTGGAATTGTGGATCTTGACATCCTGGTGTCAAAGGCTGCTCATGAGAGAAGGAAAGTGTTCATTGGCCTTCTTCATGCTTAGGAGGCCATTGGTGACCGGCAGGGATAGTTTGCTGTGTGTGTAAGTGGGTGAGCAGGGAGTGACAGGAGCCAAATTGTTGGGCATTTAAAACTGAATGGCTGCTGAGGAAGACATTTCAAAAGGTGGGTAGTGGAGGCAAGTGGAGCTCCTGAACTACAGGACAGGGAGGGCTGGGGACTGGGAGCCAGATGAAATTTTAAGGTGGCCTTAGGGGTCCTAGATTCAGGACAGTGATTGGGGTGTAGATATCAACCTTTTCACTTGGCCTCTGAGTCCTCAGGGTCTTCTACAAGTACCAGGGAGTTCCTCCTCTGCTGCTTTTTAAGGGGTCCTAGCTGCCTGGGCTGGGGATAGGCTGGCTAGAGGAGGTGACTCCAGAGATTCCTACCAAACACTTGGCTTAAACCTGTGATAAATGCGCGTGGTAGCACATGTACCATTTCATCTAGAGCCCATAGTTCTGTGGCATCAGGCATATTGTGTGGAAGTCACACAGCCCCAGCCCTGCTTCTGCAGAAGCTGTGATGCTGGGGGCGGGGCAGCCAGCATGGACTAAGCCTAAAACACCAAAATGAGGGTCTCATTTTAGGCTTGGAACTGCTTTCTCTTGATCACAGAGGGGGTGATGGCCTTGATCTGGGAGTGCTGGGAGCCAGGGAGGCTTCAGATTAATACTTACTAATAGATCTTGGGGCTCCTTAGGAAGTTCAATGCTTAGAAAAGGGGAGGTGACATTTCTTCTGTCTTTTGTATGGCTCAAACTGTGCCTAGGACCTGTCCAAAGCTGTATTACACAGGAGAACACCCAGAACAGAGGTGATGGACCAGTGTACAAGTCCTGTGAAGAGTGGCTGGGCTGGCTAGGGTCACTTGGAGAAGAGCAGGCTCAGGGAAGGCCCTTCTGATCAGGAACCTTGAAAGATCTGCCAGAAAACAGAGGGGACAGACAGATGTGGGAGTGTTCAGACTTGCCTCCCTGAGTTTTGGGGGATTGACCCCCCTTCCCTGGACACACCCAGATGTTCCATCCTCCAGGCTCTGCTTCGGTTTGCCCTCTACTACCTTCCCCATTCCCAGGTAGCCTTCCCTAGTCCTTTAGTCTATAGGAAGCATTCTTTTACCCTTAATCAAATACTTCCCAGGATGTTCATTTGTGTGATAGCTATTTGACCTCAAGGAAGTCACTTAGCTTCTCTGAGTGAGGATAAGGGACCCATAAACATTTCTATAAGTTTTGGAATTGGCTCTCATGGAATTGGCAGAGGTGTATGTGAGAGTATTTCCTACTTTTTTTTTCTGTCTCTTAGGCTAAGAAAAAATGGGGCGACAGCAGTACCCACTTTCCAGGTTAATGCCTGGCCTCTGTGAGTGCTCATAGCTGGTAGCTGCTATCAGCTCTTATTAATGTCTTCACGTCTGTAAACGTATTTCTCTTGGAGGCTGCGAATGCCACATGGTGATGTCTGTGTGTGTGTGTCCCCTGTCTCTCACAGGGCCAGTGTAGTGAGCTGTGACAGCAAGAGACTCTTACCTCTCTTGCCTGATTTCCATCATCTCACTTCTGACATCTTCTTCCTTTGGGAAATCTCTCTCTATTGTCACAAACTCATGGAGGGTTGTCAGTTAAAGCACCAGTTCCTTTCATCCATCCTGCTCTACTTCCATCAGCTAGACATGTGACTTGGATGGCACCAACCGTAGAACCTCATCCTCCAGCCACAGTGATTGGTCCAAGGGGAGGGTGTAGTACCAATCAAACTCCCTCAAACTTCTTCCCTGGGATGGATGTTAGTGATGGAGAGAGAAGGCTTCTTCCTGTTTAGGTTCAGGGTGCATGCTGTGGGCATCTTTCTTACCCAGTGTAGGAAGCCACACAGGGCGCGCGCGAGAGGGCTTTAGAGAAGATGCTGGTAGTACGGACTGCCAGCTGTGTTCCTTGTGACCTTGGCTCCTGCCGCTCTTCTTTCATTACTGCAAGATATTATCCTCCTTCAAAACTTCTCCTATTATTCATTCCTCATAGGGGACTGTTCAAAGTTCCTGGAGTCAAGGGGCTAGGAATGGCCTATGACCATGGAGGGAAGCATGGGGACTTGGGAAGCTATTGTATCAGGCCACCTTAGGTTTAGGTCCAGGTTTTCCATTTGGGTTGTTTGAGGCTCTTTGTCTATAAAAGGAGCAAAGTCGGGATTTGGGGGGGGGGTGGCTCAGTCAAGTGTACTGAAAATGCTTTCTATGCAAGCATAAGGACCTGAGAGCCAGACATGGTGGCTACTGTGTGTAATCCCAGTGCTGGAGCAGCTGAAAAAGACTCCCTGGCCACCAACTTAATTGAATTGGTGATTGCCAGGCCAGTAAGACCCTCTGTCCCTAAGAAGGCGAATGGCCTTCCAAATGCCCACTTTTTACTGACCACATGCCTAAATAACAGTTCCCGAATCCTAGTTTCCCTCTCTATCAATAGTTTCCTGTTAATTGACTTGAGGACTAAGTAAAATGATCCATGTATAGTATTCAGCATAGCACTTAGCAGGCATTCGGCAAATATTGTATTGGTATTGGGATCTGGGGAATTTTTCTGAAAACATGGTTGGAACTAATGGATCACACCAAACTTACTGGAAAATGTCTCCCAATAAAAGCTCTAGACAATCACATCTGAGTCTTCAGAAAAAGCCACTTCAGACTGATAAGGTCCCATCTAGCCCTCTTTGGCTAGACAACAATGAGGCCCATCTTGGGAAAGCCTTATCCAAGGCCATTCGCACCATTTATCTGCCCATCAAAATATCCCCAACAAGCTTCTCAAGAGTCCCCACCCCCACCCTTGCTTTGCACTCCCCACTTGCTCCTCAATCCTTCTGACCCATCTGCAACACTGCATTTTTGGAATCAGTCCTGCCCAGCAGAACCCGCTCTTGCCAAGACCACAGGGTGCTTTTCTTTTGTCTAAGGTTTTGGCATTGTGGTTCCTGAGCCTGGGGACTCTGCTTGCTCCTGAGCCCTGTCTTTTGTGGAAGGGGCATGGCTCTGCCTTCCTGATTGCCGTCTTACATCTCTGATTACTTTCTCTCCAGTGCTCAAAGGTCAGTGGTCTTCAGGTTCTCTTCTCAGGACATTTATCTTTCTTGGTGCTAGAACATCCATGCCTCTAAGGCCTTAACTACATTATCCTTTTTTTTTTGTTTGTTTGTTTGGCTGTTTTGAGACAGGGTCTCTCTATGTAGCCCTGGCTGTCCTGGAACTCTCTGTGTAGACCAGGCTGGCCTCAGACTCACAGAGATTCTCTTGCCTCTGCCTCCCAAGTGCTGGGATTAAGTCAATTTCTCAATGAGGCTGTCTCTGCCCACTGGACATTTCCATGGTGATGACTTGCAGCTACTTCCAACCCAATGTTCCCAAGTATGGACCCATTATCTGTCTCCTCGGTGCATCCTTTTTTGTCTTGCCATCTCAGAGAAGAGCTGCCCCTCCATGAACACCACAAACTTATGATGTTTTTTGTCTCTATTTCTCATATGTGTGGAGTTGTCCCTGTACTTCTAGCCCCTTGGCATTGGAGACAGCGTTCATCTTCTCTCTGTGGATGGCAGACAAGATCTTGTGTCCACCAGCTCCTGCAGGAGTCCGTGGCCTTCTGCTAAATCTTCCTGCTTTCAGACTTGCTGTGAGGAGCCTCTCTGTTCCTCACCAAGAGCCCCAGCTCTCAGGCTGGAGTCAGCTAGCTTTCTTTCGTAATTGCTCTTCTTTGCCTTCTTCCCACCCTCTCCTGAGTGTCTCATATATTCCAGGCCATCCTCGATCTCTCCATATAACCAATGATGATTTTAGATGTGGAGCCTTCTACTTCTGCCTCCTTAGTCCTGGGAGCATAGGTGTGTGCCACCATGACTGGTTTCTGCAGTATGTCAGATTGGACCCAGGGCTTCATGCTTGTTAGGCAAGCACTCTACCAGCTGAGCTACATTCTCCTGGTGTCAGCTTTCTGGCCTGCCCATTTATAATTACCCCAGGCTCTCCTGTCCACACGAGATAAGTTCATTTCCTTTGTGTGGCCTCAATGTCTTTCAGGAGTTTTTCTTTGTTTTCTTTTCTTTCTTTCTTTCTTTCTTTCTTTCTTTCTTTCTTTCTTTCTTTCTTTCTTTTTTTTTTTTTTTTTTTACAAGATCTCATTGTGTACCCTGACTGGCCTAGGACTTACTGTGTGGCTCAGGCTGACCTCAGACTCAGGGAGACCTGCCTGCTTCTGCCTCTTGAGTGCTGGGATTACAGGCCTGTGCCACTATGCCCTGCAGGAGCTTCCCCTCGGCTGGCGCTCCAGTCTTGTTACCCTCTATCACCCTTTGCTCTATACTCTTGAGGACTGAGCCACTTGCAGCTTCTCCCTGTTCACTCTCTGTCTGATACTACTCTTCCTTCACCAGGTCAGGCCCTCCTGGAACTTTCTTCCTGTGTGTGAGTCCCTCTTCTACGCCATCATAAAACCCTCATCAATGCAAGTGCAGTGTTGACTGTATACCGGCAAACCCGCTTTGTCCATAAGACTGTGCGTTGCTGAGAGCAGGAACTGGACCGTGCTTCCCCGTTCCCCCAAAGGCCAGCAGAGCTGGAAGATGCATTCATTCAACAACTTGCCCCATGAGCGAAGGCCTTTAGTCCAGTCTTCTATTGAATGTCCTGTTTCTGTGAGTTAAATCTTTGTTAGGAAAAAAATCTAGAATTTTCTCAGAAACGTGACTTTATCTTCTGGTTTATAAAAAGTCATAGAGGAAGAGGCTGCTGCTCTACCTGGAAGTTCAGCTTCTAGGTACATGTTGGTGACCTGATTCTTCTTTCTTTCCTTTCTCCCCCCCCCCCCCTTTTTTTTTTTTTTTTGAGACAGGGTGCTATGTAGCCCTAGTTGGTCTGGAACTTGATTTATAGGCCAGACTAGCCTCAATGTCAGGGAAATTCACCAGCCTCTGCCTCAGAGTGCTGGGATTAAAGGTTGAGTTTTGCTTTAGCTATCATGACCCAGAGGAGGGAATACAGGGCTGGGGTCTTATGGTTGCATTCCATCCATCTAGTTAGTAGGCATTTGGACCTTGTGGTAACTTGTTCAGCCCAGCTTTGCTGCCTGCTTTCATGAATAGCTCAGCTAGGTTCTACCACTTCTCCAGAACACCCACATTAGCTGTAGTGGTCCCAACGTCTTTTTCAAGTTACCCCTTGGCATTCGTACCCAAGCCCTAAATGCGCCTGGAGGACTTTTTTCTCAGAGTTCGTGGTCATGTGTTGGATTCATGTTTGGCTGAACTACATGATGTGAGGAGCGAGGAAGTCCTTGCTTTCCATTCTCTTTGTTGCATATTTCACAGCAACTTCCTGTCAACTACGGTAACATTTTGACTTTTGGGTTTAAATATGTTCATATACAAACTTTTAGAAACAACTTTTTCCACCCAATATATCTGAGAGACAAATTGCTCAACTGATCTGAGTTGTCATTGTCAGTTTCAAGGTATGTTTTATGAATATTGAATGAATCGCTAACCTATTTTGTTTTAAATCTTTATTAAACAATATATTGTTTTAGATGACATAAGACAGAAAAATTCTGAAGGCAGGAGCATGGTGCACAGCCCTTTCCCCTGTCCTGTGACTCAGATCCTAGCCCAGAGGAGCCTGCCACATTGCTGTGCCTCAGCTTCATCTTCTGAGGAAAGGTGATCAGCTACTCCAGGAAGACAGTATTCTGTGGGACACAGCCACATGACACCCATCAGTCTGCCAGCAGCTGGGTAGTTGTTATCCTTGCTTCCTTCTGGGCCGTCTTTCCTGCTTTATTTCCTGTCTCCACTCTTCTGTCCCTTAAATCTCCTTCTCTGTCTGTCTATCTCTTAGCCTTGGCTCTTTTCTGTCTACATTGGAAACTGCTTTCCAGACTCTTCTATCTTAGGGCTGAGGTCCCCCTCTCCCCAGGTTTTCCTGCACAGTCACCTTGCCTGGTAGTCATTGGCTCTCCTGGCCCTGCTTTGCTCACTCCTCTTTCTTCTGCAATTTCCACTCACTTGCACCATTTACCTGACGACCTTTCAAAGCTAGGTCACCTCGACCTCCAAGATGCTCCACCCACAGGACACATTTGATCCCACATCTGACTTTCATCCTGCTGTACAACCCTTGTCATCCATCTCCTTTCCTGCTGCTGGAGGACACCTAGGCCTGCTGGGTTTCTGCTGGCTCCAGGCGCACAGCTAATTGACTCTCTACCTGCTCATCTTTGAACTCTAAGGTTGCTTAGGGCTCAGCTCTGCATCTTTTTTCTCTTCACCTTACTCTTTCCCCTCCACATCCTCTTCTCTGGTGAGAGCGGATCCCACCAGTGTGGGTGGCTCCTTCCAAACCCAGATCTACGGCCTTGACTCCTCAGCCCCGTGTGGCTCAGTTATTGTAATGGAGGACTCTGCTTCCCCTGTGGAATGGACAGACACTGGCTGAGAAAGTTCAAGATGCTTAAGCAACTTGCTTGAGGTCACACAGCTCATCTGTAGCAGGTGAGCTTCATCTCAGATACCTTTAGTTCTGGGTCCTCTCTTACCACATCTGCACATGGCTCTATTAACAGTAATCACACCTCATTGTGGCTGGCTGTCCATGGTGCCCTTTCTCTGCTAAGCCGTAATCTGTTAAGGCAAGGACCATATTGTTTTATTATTTATTCTCATGCTCCCAATTTTGAGTTCCACACTGGATGGGGATGGAGGACTATGATTGTGTATTGATTGACTTCAGGTTAACAAGGCTACTAACTTCTTTTCCATATCTAATTTTCTACCAAGCACCAATAGAATTCCTTAGCCCAGCTATGGATTATGTCTCCTTTTATTTTCATTCCACATAAGTTTTAGGAAAAGTTATACTAATAACAGATAAGCTGGGTGGTGGTGGTGCATACCTTTAATCCCAGCACTTAGGAGGCAGAGTCAGGTGTCTCTCTGAGTTAAAGGCCAGCCTGGTCTACACAGCGAATTCCAGGATAGCCAGGGCTCCCCAGAGAAATCCTGTCTCAAAAAGCAGAGGGAGAGAGAGAGAGAGAGAGAGAGAGAGAGAGAAAGAGGGGAGAAGAGAATAAAAGTCATGGGTAGAAGCACAAATTAAAACAACAACAACAACAAAACCAAAAACAAACAAACAAACAAACAAACAAACAAACAAACAAAAAACCTAAAACACAATGGCTAGAAACGATTGAGGCAAATATTATTGGCTCTGCCAACATGGTCACTGCCCCTACCCAATTCTGCCTTTCAGTCTTTCACTCTTGCTCTTGCCACTTTTCCACTGTGGTTGGGCTTGACCCTGGCTAGGGGACCTCCCTACTCTTTAGAGGGAGCTAGGGATGTAACTCAGTTGGTAGACTGCTTGCCTGAGAAGTTGGAGGTTCTACCCCAGCCCTGCATAAACCAGGGTGAGAGTGAACAGTAATCCCAGCGCTGAAGAGGTAGCGGCCCAGAGGGTTAAAAGTTCAAGATCCCCATTTGCTGCATGGCGAGTTTTAGGCCATCTTGGGGGCACATAAGACTCTGTCTCAACATCAAAAGAAGATTTCCCACTCAAACCATAACTATGGTATATAGGTATATCTAGGAAATGGTCCCATGGATTGCTGACGGTCCGAGCAGTGATGGAAAACAAAGGCCCAGTGAGGGTTCAAAGCAGTGACTGGGGTCTGCATTATTATGGTGCTGGCAGAGCCTGACTGCTTCTGCACTTCCCCAGAGAGCCCTGCCACCTGGTCATTTTTACCCTCTAGTTGAGAAAGGGAAGAACAGGGTCTCCAGGCTGGCTGGCTGGGGAACCAGGGCTTCCGAGGATAAATTGAAAGGATGAAGGTGTGAGACTGAAGATGAACTCTTCCAGGAAGGGCAAGGGCTGCTGGATGGAACAGCAGGTTCTTGTCAAGCACACAATTTAATTCTGAGGCTGTAGTTCTTGTGCCTGGGAGATTTTCTAGCTTGCAATAGTGTCATTTACAGATGGATTTGCAGCGGTGAATTACGAGTTTGTAAGCAACAGCTTCTCTGACGCCTCGAAGAAAAAAAGCTTATCCCTCTGCAAATTATAAATTCATAACTAACAGTGTTATCCAACTGAATGCAAAACAAATTCATTACTGACTACATTATTCCATTGAACATCGAGTGAATGAACCAGGCAGAGTTTGTGGGGTGGGGGCTATGACAGGAGATGCGGACCAAACACTCTTCTCCTGAGTCCCTGTTCTTTGTAACCTTTTGGGAACATCTCCAGGTAACCCAGAGCGGAGGTTCTAGGCTGATGACTGGTCCCAATGTGCCCCCTCAGTGACCACCGCTATGGCCATCACACCTCTTTTCTACAATGAAAATCCAGACCACTCCAGTGTTACCTTATGATTCTCTGGTGGGAACTCACCTATGGGAGTCCTGAGTGGCCAAGACCTCAAAGGGACATGATGAGAGAGTCATCCACACCAAGAAGAGTGGTCAAAAGCCAGGTCTATGGTTAAATATCAGAGTAGAAAGCTGGGCATGGTGGTGCATGCCTGTAATCCCAGCACTCAGGGAGGAGGCAGGCAGATCTCTCTGAGGTAAGCCTGGTCTACAAAGTAGATTCAGGATAGCCAAGGCTACACAGAGAATCCCTGTCATACACACACACACACACACACACACACACACACACACACACACACAGTATCAGAGTGGGGACATTCTTTGTTTCTTTCCAGAACATTCTTCACAGTGATCAGGCTTCAGGGTGTTGAGACACCCATCTGTGTTGTTCTGGGTAGTGGGAACAAAGCTAGTGCCCACAGCAGACTTCAGGGTCTGTGGGGGAAGGGAACATATGCTTTACAACCCAGATCATGTATTCTGACACTGTGATGATCAAGATCGAATTAGTAGGCCCTGGATTTTACCTCTTGTGGTATGCTTATTTAGAAAATAAGAAAAAAACAAGTAAGTAAAACTAATATAGCTATCATAACTATGTAAAAATAATATATTTATGTTAAATATATATCTAAACCATTCATAGTTTTCTCCATTGGAAAGAGCCAGTGATAAGGTTCTGGGATTAAATGTGTATGCCTCTACACCCTGCCACAATCAACTTCTGAGAAACAGCAGGTGTCCCAGTGTTTGGAAACTTCTCTGTACTCCCCAGACTACCAGGCGTTTCCTGGTGTCTCACCCCATGATGAGGCCTCTCTCTGCCACCTTCCTTGGGGGCAAAGGGAAGTCCCCTTTTGTCTCATGCTTTGAGTTCTGATACAGGCATATGTCTAAACAGTTGACCCAAGAATCATTATTCCTCCAAAAAGTTTCCTGTTGAAGCAGAATTTCAGTGCCAGCTGTTAAAAGAAAATATTTTAACCTTGTTTTGTGAGTATATCTCTATTTCTAGGAATAAATGTTCCACATAGGAAATGTACCTGTAGAGTCAGCCTTTAGAGTCAACCTTTAAGTCAGCACTATAGAGTCAGCCTATTTCTATGTCGATAAATAGACCTATGTTTTCTGTTTTAATGGCTGCATATTAATCCATGTGGTTTCTTTAAACTTTTGTTGCTATGCATTTAGGCTGTTTCCAATTATTGCTATTATAACACCCACACATCGTCTTTGCACATTTATCTAATTATTTCCTCAGGGTAGGTTCTTAGAAGTACAGTTTCTGAAAATGTACTTTCCAGAGATTTTGCCGTATTGTTATTTTTCAGGAAGTCCGTGGCAACTTACACCCTTATCAAGAGCTTCTGTCATACACACTCTAGCTTTGTCTTAGCCATGTCCCCAAGAGTTCAAGAGCGAACACTATGGACATTGTGGTAGAACAGTGAGAAGTGGTAAGAGATCCCCATAAGGAAGCAGGGTCTCAGGAAGCAGGAGTGGGGGCTACAAGATTCAGCTGCTCTCCCCAGACTAGGTTTTTTGTTTTTCAGATTTATGTATTTCATGTATATTAATGCTCTGTCTGCATGTACATCTGCAGGCTAGAAGAGGGTATTGGGTCCCATTATAGACAATTGTGAGCCACCATATGGGTTCTGGGAGTTGAACTCAGGACCTCTGGAAGAGCATCCTCTTAACTGCTCAGCCCCCAAGACTAGATTCTTGCATAGTGTCCAGGAGAGGGTTGGAACTGGACGGAGCGAGCAGCTTGATGAAGGAAGACCGTTTTCTATGTCGGAGGCAGGGGTGAGTGAGACACAATGATGGCGGTGACATGTGATCTTGATGTTATGATGTCCGCGAAGATGAGTGGAGGTAACCATGAGGCAGATGGGAACAGGTGAGTATGGTGTGAATCACAAGTGCAATGTCACGGGTAGCAGTGGTGGCGGTGTTGGCCATGATCATGGTCATGGAGGCTGGGGGATGACGTGGGGAATGTGGCATTGCTAAAGAAGATGAGGTGGTGGTCTTGACGGATGGCAGTTGTGATGGTGAAGGCATGTTAGTGATGGTAAACTATAGAGGTGTCGAGATTGTCAGTGACAGTGGTGGCAACTGAGATGGAAGTGTTGACACAATACTGGGCTGTTGGCTGTCTTTGTGAGCGGTGGTAGAAAGCATGGTGCCTGGTCACCACGGCAGTGAGGAAGGCGTAAGGAGATAGGTATCTCGAAGTGGTGTCCAGAGACTTTCTGGGGGGTAGTGTTGGAGTAATGGAGAAGTATGAAGGTGGCTATGAACCAGGGCTTATGCATGGCCCAGACTCTGGCTCCCTTTCTTTTCCCCTGCTCTGCCTCTCAGCAGTTCCCCGAGTCTCTTTACTTAACAGCATTGCCTGGGAAGAGCCCTTTCCCTGAATCCCCAGGTACAGCACGAAGCCTGCTGTGCATGTGCGTGTGCACAAAGCTGTAGGACTCTCTCCTCAGGCAAGGACATTTGGAAAACTTCAGGATTTGTGTCTGAGCAGCCACCATCTTAGGCATCAAAAGGTTACCCTGGGCCTGGAGATGGAGCCAAGGTCTCCTCTCAGACTGCCCCTGCCCATGAAGAAGCCACTGGAGCCAAGTGGGGTTTCGCTTTTGGGTGGGGAGAGACTTTTTCCTTTTCCCATTTTAATGGTGCTAGTGACCTCATAAGGTTTCCATGGTGATAAGACCAAGAATCCAGGGGGACTTGGTGAAATAGGTCAAATAACCATCCTTGGAGTGTTATCCTAGACACTGGAGCTGGGGAGGACTCCGTGTCATCATGGAGCTTGGGGAGGAGGATAGGGCTGAGAGCATGCTAGGCGGGGGCACAAAGAAGGGCCTGATGAAGAGTCCTGTGCCCATCTGACCTTCTCAGAAGGCTCCCTGTGGTTGTGTCATGGAACTAGCTTTTCCCTTTAGGGAAAGCTGACTGCCACAGGATAGCTACAGAGGGTAATTCCCAAGAGGGGCATGAGTGTCTGGTTGGTAGATGAGAAGACAAGGCTAGCAGGAAACAGAACAGAGAAGAGGTGTGAAGAGCAGACAAGGTGGTTGGCCTCTGGTGGGCTCGGGACCAGCCATGAAAAGCTGGATTTTCTGAAGAACAGTTTGGGAGCACGTGCAGTGGAAGGCCCCGTGATCAGATCTGATCCGGATGTGCACACAGCCTGCACCCTGAGGTTGTAGGTTATTTAGCACAGGATGCGCAACCTCTGGCAGGGCTCCATGTGGTATATCTCTTCCTTCTTTCCTTTCCCCTCCTCTACACCACTCAGTGGCCAAGGCCTCTGGAAGGGTGCAGAAGCCCTCTACTGTCCCTCGGTAATTTCTAGCTGTCAGGCTGAACTGCCTTAGGCTGTGGACTCTCTCTGAGGGATAGAGAAATCCAGGATTCTTCAGCTGATGAGAGGAACCAAGAGCCCATGTCAGGCCACGCTCTGCACACTGTGGGTGAATGAAAGTCTACAAACTTGACTTTTTAAAGTCAGGCGGTAAGAATCGGACAGCTGCGCCATTGCAGCCCTGATGGCAGAAGAAGCATGCTGCCCAGTCAGGGCCCTCTGCCAAGAGCCTGGAGGCAGAGGGCAGGGAGTGAGTGTCTGCCATCCAGGAAGCTTGGATGTTAGCTGAGTGTGTCTCTTTACACAGGACAAGTCCTCTTGGGAAAATCTGCTTCAGTGAATTCAGGGAACAGGTCCTGGTTGACACATGAATGTTCCAATCTTCTCTTCCAGCTGGAACCTCAGGTACTGGGGGTCTGAGTAATGCAGGGATGACAGATCCTCATTATGGCATATAGCCCAGAGCCCCCCAGGAGGCATGAACTGCCCTTCAGTGATTTCAGGCTTAGTGAACCATCTGGAACAGCTGCCTATGTCTCAAGGCCTGAACTCTTGTTTGCCAGGGTTGCTAGGAACCAGGCAAGGGTCATCTTCCCTCCCCCAACTTAGGGCAGCTGCAAGCCAGGCTGTAAAGATGCTCCAAGACACTCTCTTCCTTCCCATCACCAGACCTTCCTTCCCTCCTTTCTTTTCTTTCTTTTGAGGTTTAAGACAAAGTCATATATAGCCCAGGCTGGCTTCCGACTCACATTATAACTAAGGATGACCCTGAACTTCTGACCATCCTGCTTCTATCTTGTGAGCAGTGAGATTGCAGGTTTGTGTCACCATGCCCATGGTGTCCACGGATTTATATGTGCACCTACATGTGAAGGTCAGAGGGATCTTTAGTGGGGCTCCTCAAGTGCCATCTACCTTTCTTTCTTTCTTTCTTTCTTTCTTTCTTTCTTTCTTTCTTTCTTTTCTTGAAACAGGGTTTCTTCATAAATGGAACTCACCAAGTAGGCTAAGTCAGCTGACCTGCCTGTTCTCCACTGCTGAGGTTACAAGCACGTGGGCCACCACAGCGTTCTCTCTCTCTCATAACATTGGGTCTTGGGATGAAATTTATGTCCCCATATTTGGAAGGCGAATACCCCACTGACTAAGTTATCTCCTCAGCCCACAGGCCAGTTTCACGGGGTACTGGGGAATCAACCCAGGGCGTCATGCATGCTAAGCAAGCGCTCTACCAACTGAGCCATAGCCTTATTCTTTCTGTTTCTCTTTTGGTGCTGGGATGAACACAAGGCTTTGCTTGTGCTAAGGCTGGGCTCTGCCTCCGAGCCGCACCCCAGTCTCCACCACTGAGCTGTACCCCAGCTCCCCCGCTTCTGGAGAGGGTCTTATTCTTGATCCTTGAATGCCCTCTCATCACTTCTCCATTCATTCTGGAACTTCTTTTTTCTCTTGTCTTAACGTTTTCCAAATGGGTTTTGCTAGTGTATTATTTTGACACTGGCCATCTTCCTGACCTCTTCCCTACTCTGTTATTAGTTTTTCAGTTGATTCTCTTGAGTTTTCTGAATAAACAATCCTATCATGTACAAATAATGATAGCAATTTCTTTTCCTTTTCAAATGTTATGCTTCTTTTTCTCTTTTAATGTAATAATGTATTGGCTTAAACTTCCAGAACAATATAACATAATTATGGTAATAGCAGGCTTCCTTGTCCCACTGTGACTTAAATATGAAGGCCCCCCGATAGTGTTTTATTACTAGGAATGATGCCGATGTTGGCTGCAGATGTAGCTTTTTATTGTGTCAAGGAAACTTTTATTAGTATTTTACTGAGTTTCAACAGAGTAGATGGCCAGCTCCATTAAATTCATTTATGGTGTCTGTTAAGATGGTCACATAATCTTTCCCTTTCTGATAACTGATGTGATTAATTACATGGGCTGTTTTCTGATATGTCTTTCTTATCATTTCTGACACAGATGTCTGTGGAGTGGAAAGGAGACTGGTTGACCCGGGGTCAGGGTAGGGAATTCAGGTGGCATCTGTACTGTGCCTGAGTCCCTGGGGCTCCACTGTTCCCTGGTTCCAGAGCAGAATCTCAGACACACACACTTCAGTGACTCAACAGGTTGAACTGGGGACCAGGAGGGCTGGATGGGAGAGAGAGTCCCAGAGTGATCTTTCTAAAGACCCATCAGGCCAGACAGCTTCCTTCTTTGCTGCCTTTAGCAGAAGACCCAAGCTCTTGGCACATTGCCTAGGCTCTTTACAACCAGACTTTACAACCCATATCCCTCTTCCCATTCTCAGCTTCTACCCCTTAACTGTTTAGAACTCCTGGCAGCTGTCAAACCCAAGCTTCTTGAGGCTCTGGAGCTCACAGAGGACCTTTCCTGTGGGAATACCCTCCTCCCTTGCTCCTCTCTTTCTCTCCACTCCCTTCCTCCGTTCCTCCCCAGGAAGAACTCAATGTCACTGCAAGGAGGAGGCTACCCAACCTGGAAGTTGTAAGGCCCTGTGCCAAAGGCCTCTTTGGTGCTTACCCAGGTCGGGAGAACCCTGTATTTCAGGAACTCCGGGATGCTGAGGATCTGCCTGATTCCTCACAGTTCTATCTCTGAGCTCAGAGCCATCTCCAGGACAGATGCTCAACCAGCCCCAAGTGGAACAGTTGCTTCCAACAGTGGGCACACCCTGATCACGTCCCCTCCACAGGGCAGCAACTGGCCATGCTCACTGTCCCAGCTCTAGCAGCAGAGGATCCTGGGAGGCCTGAAGCCCTGGCACGCAGCTGCGGCTCCCTGGAGCCTCTTTAGAAAACGCAGCCGGCCTTGTTTCCTTCTTATAAACACTGACTGAGTACAGCATCAGGTCTCAGGGGAGACTGTTTCCCCAAAGCTGCTGCCATTGGAGATGCAGGGAGGGGGGCAAGTGGGCCCAGGAGGAACCAGATGATGTTGGGAGGAGCAGGAGAGGGGCTTAATGGCTGTGTCTGAGTCTTTAGGTTTGCAGTACGTTCTCGATAGAGGCTGGTGCCTGATTCACTGTTTCCCATCTTCACCTCCATCTAGCCTCAGGCTAGTGTCCTGCCACTTCCTTCCAGGGTCTTTTGACCTCACCAATCACTTTTCTATCTTTACCATTGCTCAGCAGCTAGCTGGAGCATGCTCAGTTCTTGGGTAAGCTGATATCCAGCGAAAGGCTGTTTGGTGGCCAAACCTGGAGTGGGTAGGCACAGCTTAGGCCACCACCCTCCTTGTTTGTTGACCCATCCCCGAGTTTGATTGCTTCTGGGGCATAAGCCTTGGTTGTGGGCTTAGACAGATCTTAGTTAAATTTCTAGCTCATCCCCTTGTTAGCTGTGTGATGCTGGGGAGGATTTTTGTTTTTCTTTCCACCTCCCTGACTCAGTCTCTTCATCTATAGAGAAGAGTGCCCATCTCTAGCGTTGTGAGCGTTTCGTAAAGTGCCTGAGTAACAGGAAAGCACTTAGCACAGGGCCTGACATGCAGCAGGAGCTCAGTTAACTTTAGTTATTGTTCTAGCCACAGGTCAAGGGAGGTTGGTTTTCTCACACACCCTCCATTGCCACTGAAGAGACTGAGGCCTAGAAAAGGTGGCAGATGAAAGTGCTGTGTCCTCTCCTCCACCAGCCAGGCCCTAAGTCAGAGACAGGAGCTACTGGAAGTCAGGGTGTTGGACCCAAAGCCCCTGATACATAGGACCTTGGGTCTCTGGCTTCCTCTTTTGCACATTTGAACCATGGCTAATTCATCTAACAAACCTTTACATTGTATCCAGCAAGTGTCAGGCACAATTACAGGCCCTTCATATGTAAGAACTCTATATGGTCAACAGCATTCAGTACATACTAATTCTAACCCTTCTTACAGACTCACAGGGGAGATGCAATCATTATTCTGTGTCACAGATGAGGGACCAGAGCCATTCAGTGGCTTCCCAAAGGTCACACAGAGAGTGAGTGGGAGGGCCACTGCGGGTAGGGACCTCAATGATGAGGTTCCCACCTTTGGAGGTAGCCAGACCTGGCTCCATGATGGGATCATAACAAACGTCAAGGTTTTCTAATGGTAACTGGGGTCGTGGGAGACAGTCTTGGGGGCGCTTAGCAGCCTATGGCTACCTAGAGCAAGAACATTGGCTTCATCTGTTTTTGGTAAGGGCCTTGTGTGGCCCAGGCTGCCCTTAGACTTGCTGTATAGCTGAGGATGGCCTCAAACTTCTGATCCTCCTGCCTCCACATCCCAAGTGCTGGGATGACAGCCCTCATAAACTGTACCTCATAAACTGTCCTAGTTTAAGAGGTACTGTGGATCACACCCAGGGTTTCTAGTATGATAAGAAAACACTCTACTGAGTTATATTTCTGTCCCTGCTTCGCCCTACAAATGCCAATCACGGAGACCACATCTCAGGCCATCACAAGTGTTTCCCTGGAGAGAGGACTGTGGGAACTTGGAACAGAAGAGCTCTTTATTATTCAGAATAGCCGCACTATTTAATTTACTATTAATAACAGCTCTCCAGTCAGCCTTCTTTTAAGAAGTGAGAACCGGAGAGATGCCCTGCTCTTTCAGTGCCTCCTCGCTTCTTTTCACAGAGTACTGTGGACTCAGTCACGAGAGCATGAGCTGTTTGTGGGTTGGAGTGGGCGAGATGGAAGCCCGGCTGATGTAGCCGGCCCAGCTACCTCCCTCCTGCCGAACTTACCCTGTTGCTCCCCCCTGATGTCTTTGGAGGCCACCACCCTTCAGCTGTCCGAGGTGAGAGGAACATGTTAGGTGAGAGGAACATGTTTGTCTTCCAGGCTGAGCAGGAGGGTCAAGGTTGATCTGGAAGTAACACTGCAACTGCAGCTGAGAGAAAGCTGCGGTCAGCCATTCTTGCCCTCTTCAACCTGAAGGTAACGTGTACTCAGGAGCGACAAGCAGCAGAGGACAATGGGCCTAAGGTTCTTTGGGGGAACTCACGTTCTAACCTGTTTCTAGAGGCCAAGTAAAAGAAGGGACAAGTCCAGAGAGAAACAGGGCCTTGGAGAACTGACCCCAACCCAGGCCAAGCAGTCAGAAGACTGACAGGGACCAAAAACATCAGAGAGTGGGAGTTCTGTCCATTTCACCTACAGCTCCACTCAAGGCCTAAGTGTCCAGGTGCTGGGGACTTGTGGAACTCCCAAGTGGCAAAGCACGGTTGCTGCCACCAAAGGGCAGTGTTGGAGCAGAGCTACTGTGTCTGAACAGACAGACAGAGGGTGAAGCAGAGATTCTTCCCCAGGGCTGAACTTGGCCCTTTATATATTTATTTGAGATGGCACCCCAACTCTCAGTACTTAATTGAGGGTGGCCCACAGCCTTCTATATCCCAGCTCCACTGTGATCTTGGCTATGCCAGGCGGCTACTAGTTGACTTACAGGAAGATAAAGGTCCTTTACTCTCTCTTCTGACTTACCCAGCTGTGCAGAGCTAGAAGACAATAGCTGTCCCCAGGGATAGAGGTGCTGTTGGCATACTGCCTCATGTCTTCTCATCCCTAGGATGTACACAAGCAGCCTCATGTCCTGTTTTGGACCCCTCTGTGCCCTGGACATCTGTAGAGTGGGTGAATCCCAGACACCATTAGGGGGGCTGAAGAATGTGTTGTCATACCATGACGTGGGCTGGTTTCAGTCTGCTTGATATAACACTGCTTTTTTTGCCAAGCCAGAGCCAGGTTTTATATACCTGCACACACACACACACACACACACACACACACACACACACACACACACAACTCACGCACACTCCTAACTATATATGCTATATGCTACCAAGCAGGAAGCCTGTCTCATTGTGAGGCCTCACTCTTTATTCAAGGAGCAGTCCCGGGTGTCTGAATGGATGCTTGAAGACTCTGTCTTTGCAATTAACACACTGCTGCAGTATTATTAGCCACTGATAGGCAGGTCTGCCTTCGCCAGAGACTATAAATATGTGGGGCCAATGACTCAGCAAATCTGTTGCTATTTTTCTTGCAGGTCCGCGTGAATCTGTGTCTGTGTACACCATGGCCCCATCTCCCTGCAGCTCCCATGGCTAGTAACCATGGAAACACAGTCCTCCCCAGTACCATACTCTGCTGACAAACACTGAGAGTCCCCCTAGCCCCCTCCCCACCTCAGGGAAGAAGCAAAGACCTCACCAGTTTCCAGTAAGCAAAGGATGATACTGATGAAGAAGCTGGCCACTTGCTCTACGGCTTTGAAGGTCCAGGCCAGGCTTCCAAGTCCTTCCTCGGCTGGCCAAGGTCTGGACACTTGCCTAAGGCGAGTGGTATGTACCCCAGTGGAATTGAGGGTGGCAGTTCATGAATGCTGTGGGCAGTCTGGCACGGGGGCTGGGGATTGGGTGTAGCAGTGATGGTAAAGATTGAGGTTAATCAGTATGAGGTAAACACTCAGGGCCTTGCTTCTGTGTTGAGAAAGCTATGGAAGAGAGAGAATGGGCTTCTAATCCTCTCTTCCTTCACTCCATTTGTCTATTTCTTCCACAAATCTTCTTATTCACACTGAACTGTGTTTGTGCCTGGCCTGGTGCTGGATGTGGCTCCCAGTGATGAATCAGATAAATCAGTTGGATCCTTCCTCTTTGGGACGCTCTGGCTTGGAGACAAGGCAGTTCCTTGAGTGATGCTCAGGAGTCCTGGGTATCAGGGTAGAATAGAGTGGTGGGCATAAGAGAATGATTTTCTGGGGCCCCAAAGCCCGTGGTGTACGCCTGGAGAGCATGAGGTCCACCAGGCTGGGAGTCACACTGGTAGAGATGCAGTGATGAGCATGGGTGCGAGTGAGCGAGAGACACCTGAGGTTCTAATTAGCCACCAGTCAGGGTGGCCCTTGAGGAAGCTGCCTAAGTTTGCTGACTTGTAAATGGAGACAAATGATGACACGTACTTGATTGGTCGGGGTAAGAACCAAGACAACTTCTGCTCCCAAAGACATGAACATTATTGTACTAAGAAGATGTACTAAGGACTGTGTTTACGTTCCCTGCTTTCTTCCCTTCAGGGCCAAATAAGGGATCTGGAGGAGATGGTATGTTGAAGCTTTTTCTATCCTCAGTTTCCCCATGTTCAAAACAGGAAGAGGCAGCTTCTAATGGGTGTTAAAGGGCAGGTAGTTGGACTCATTCTGTGAACAGCAACAGTTTCTGGGAACAACTTGCTTCTTCCTATTTTAGGAAAGTAGGGGACAGACCTCACCTGCCACTTCTAAGGACACCATCCTTTTCCTTGGCACTCCCCCAGTAGCTAAAGAACCCCAAAGCCAGTTCGTCTGACCAACTCCTAGTCTCCAGGCCACTTACACCCCAATTCTCGGGTTTCCTAGGTGCCTGAGGATACCACCGAGTATCACAGTTCTACACCAAGCCAGTGGTTCTCAACCTGAGGGTTTCAGTCCCTTTGTGGCTCTAATAACTGCTTCACAGGGGCTGCCTAAGACACAGATATTTACATTACAATTCCTACCAGAAGCAAAATTACCACTATGAAGTAGTAACAAAATAATTTTGTGCTTGGGGCTCACCACGACATGAGGAACTGTATTAAAGGGTTGACGCATTAGGAAGGTTGAGAACCAAGCTGATGCAGAACACCTATTGTTTTCTCCGGATGGGGAGAACCTGAGGCTCGGAGAACTTAGGATATGGTCCCGGATTACACAGATGCAGGGCCAGGTCATCAGTGACTGGCCCTTCATGCCACTCTACAGTCGCCTGCACCATGATGGACTCTTATGGCTGGGGACCTGGGGAAGATAGACCCAGTACGTAGACAGGGCTGGAGGGGATGGCCCCGTCAAGTGACCGCTGCACAAGTGTGGGGCCTGTGCTTGAAACCCCAGAGCCCACATTTTGAAAAATGGGCAGGACAGCCCACTCCTGTAATCCCAATACTGGGATTGGCAAAGACAGAGGACGGGGGCGGCGTTCTGCCCAGCGAGCCTAGCCTGTTCAGTAAGCTTCGAGTTCAGTGAGAGACCCCGTTTCAATGAACAAAGTGGAGAGTGACTGAGGAAGAGCGGCATCGATCTCTGTCTTCTAGGTGAGCACACCTACACAAGTTACACAACCCACAGACAGAAGCAGCATGCATGTGGCTGGGAACTGAAAGCAGGCCGTAAGACCCTAGCTACAGGAGGAGTACGGTGTTCGAAACAACTCCAAGATGATGCCTGATTGGTGTGAGCCAGGACCCAGACTAACCCCACCCTTTGAACGGTTTGTGTCTTTAGGATAGAGAGCAAAGTGAAGTGGGTTTGGGGAACTTGTCAATTAGAAATATTTTGAAATAAGCATGTTTGTAGCTGTCACAGAAGGCCGTATCTGTGTTCCACTTACATAAGTGGAAGAACAGAGAAAGCGCGTACATAGGAGATGAGTTCCAGCTTCTGTGAGTGCCAGGTAGGACTGGGGTAGGCAGTGATCTTCCGACAGGTATGACTGTCTGGGGCCAGGTCACTCCAAGTGCTTCATCCCTCCTTCAGTGATCCACAGACAGCTTCACTGCCCATCTTAAAGATGGGGACCCTTACATCTAAAGACAGCCTGAGTCCCAGGTCAAGCATTCCATGGCTGTGGCTTGGTTGGTTCGTGCACCTGCCTAAGGAGAAAACACAGAGAATCTTGAGCTTTGTCTTCAAATGGTCCTGGCTGTGACTTACTAGTCAGTTCCAAGTTCTCAGAGCTTTACTTTTCCCGTCTGCAAAACTGCCCGGTGTGGCTGCCTTCAAGGGTCTCAGTGAGATCTAGTTTGGCGGTGTGCCACTGGGAGTTGGGGACTCTAGTCAACCACCATAGTTCCATTTTCCTTCCCCTTTCTTGTCGTAGGCATGCTATTCTAGATGGTTCCGTGAGACAGAGGCTTCCGCCTGAATCCTGGCTGGGCCTCGTGGAAACAACTATCACCCATGGAACACACAGGAGGCATGTTAAATGCCATGCACACAAGGCACTTGATATTGCCCCTCGACCTATTATTTTCCCCACTGTGGGGATGTGAGAAGTGGAGCTTAGTGTTTTGCTGGCTTCACATAATGATTTAGAAATATTCCCCCCCCTTCCCTAGTTCCAGAAAACTTTAAAAATAAATCTCTCTCTCTCTGTGTCTCTTTGTCTTTGTCTCTCTGTCTTTCTTTCTTTCTTTTTAATTAATTGAGCGGGTAAAACCTCTAGGACTGGAGTATTCTCTGGGAGCAGACTTTTGATTAAGTCAATCTGAAGCCAGGTGTGGTGGTGCACACCTTTAATCTTTAATGGAGGCAGAGACAGGTGGAGCTCTGAGTTTGAGGCCAGCCTTGTCTACAGGGCTAGTTCCAAGACAGCTAGTGATACACAGAGAAACCCTGTTTCAAAAAAGCCACCAATAATAGTAATGATGATAATAATAATAGTCAACCTGTTTACAAGTTTAGGGGTAATTCCTGTTTTCTATTTCTCCCTTCTGTTTGTTAAGTTTCCTTTTCTGAAGACAATAAGAGCAGCTCGTACCTGGTAGGCCGTTGGGTGGAGACCCTGGGCTTGTGAGGAATTTTGTGTGCTGTAACAGACCAGCCACAGCAGGCCTCTTCACAGTGTGTTTGGGCGCCTGGTGCACTTCTCTCTCTGTTAGAGCCGAAGAGGACCAGAATGCAAACCAGCACCTTTTCCTTTGTTGTAGATTAGAAGTTTATGTCCTCTACAAAATTCGCATTTTAAAATGTGAATCCTGGGGGTGGAGAGATAGAAGACCCAAGTTCTAGTCCCAGAACCCTCATCAGTTGGCTCACAACTGCCTGTAATTCCAGCTCCAGGAGATCCTGTGCTCTCTTCTGGCCTCTGGGGGAAACATACCCACATGTGTAAACCTGTAGGCAGACATACTTACACATGTGATTAAACATAAAAATTAAAAAAAAAAATACCCCTTTTGTGATGGTGTCAGAAGGTGGGGCCTTTTGGGGGGTTGATTGGATCTGCACATAGGCCTTAACGTATGTGGTCAGTGCCTACTTAAAAAGAAATCCAAGAGCTGTCAAAATGGCTCAGGGAGTACAGGTACTTGTTAGAGAACCTGATGGTCTCAGTCTTCCTGGGTCCTCCACGGTGGAAAGCGAGAACCAGCTCCTGCCAGGTGTCTTCTGACCTGCACATATGTGTGTACCATGCCCGTGTTCCTTTTGCACTGTGAGGGCAAATGAATAGACTTCCATAGGAGCCCCACAGCCTCTTGCCTGGATCTTGGGCTTTATACCTCCAACACTGGGAGATAGCTATAGTCTTTGTTTAGGAAACTTGGTTCATATGGACAGACTAAAACTCTTTTGACTTTAGGCCTGAGCTTTCTAAAGTGCCTAAGAGATTTGAAGTCTGCAGGTTGCTGCCCATATGAGGCCAGGACAAGGTTGTGGGGGCATATTCAGACACCAACCCCCAGACAGCCAGGAAGCAGGCAAGACCAGCCAAGTCACGTTCCTGAGCTCAGCAGCCCTGACACAGTCAGCTGCAGGAAGGAAGAGCTTGTTTTGTTTCATGATGTACTGCAAGAGGTGCTCTGGCTGGGTCGATGGAGTACTTTGAGGCAGCAGAGCACAGCCCATGCTGCAGCAGCAGAAAGGCTGGATGCCGGCGCTGTTTGATTTCTCTTTCATTGTTTTTATCCAGTCTGGGACCCCCATCCATGGGGATGGTGCCACCTACATTCAAGGACGGTCTTTCCGCATCAGTGAAACCTCTCTAGAAATGCCTTCACTGATACACATAGAGGTACGTCTCCTGAGTGATTTCACATCCAGACAAGTTGAAGATGGAGCATCACCAGGAGCTTCTCCATTCAGTGAGCCTCTGACCAGATATGGCCAGAGGGGTAGCCGCTATTCCTGCCTCCTCCTTGGTTCCCAGCTCCCATGTCTGACTCCCACAGCAGAGCTCCATGATTACTTCTGCTGCTGCGTAGCCTAGGCGACATGGAGCCTTCATCAACCCCATCTTGACATGAGCCGTTGGCCAAGCCCGCTGTGAGGAGGAGACAGAATGTAAAGATGAGAATCTGCTTAGTTTTCTTGACTGCAGGCTGACATCCTTCCTCCTGCTCTGTGAAGTTGCATCGTGCTCCACACGCAGCTTAGAGAACCCATCCCTAAGATCACCATTTTGGGGACTGTTTCTATAGATCCACGAGGCAAGGCTATAGGTCCACCACTCTACCTCACACTGGGAAGTCTAGGAAATCCTTCACACGCTCCAGAGCAAGGTGTCGGGACCAGCGATGGCCCGCTAACCCGCCGTGTCTGCAGCTAGAAGCTCATCTTGTGGCAGAGGTGGACACACCAGCGGCACGTATGTCTTTGGTCACCGGCAATGCTATAAATGGCCACGGGTGCTGTGGCGCACAGGGTGAGTGGGGCGAGCCAAGTTACGTCCTGGGTTGAGCCTTGAAGTGTGCACAGAGCCAGGTAGGAGGTTAGGCTCTTCTGAAGAGGAGAAGGGGACTACATGGTCCCCGAGTTTAGTCTGTTAGAGAAGACTCAGAAGACTCCCACCACACACAAGAAAACAGAGCAACTCTTGCCTCAGGTGGGCAGTCCTGGGCTACCATGCTGCCAAGGCCTCTCTCCAACTGGCATTAATGGACCGAGCTTGGAGCCCAGCAGAAGAAAGGAAGAGCAACGCCAAGAGACCCCTGGGTGGGCACAGCACTGAGTCCCGAGTATGGCAAGTGCTGTGTTCTTACCTTTGTCAAAAAGGGCCAGTGGAGGGCATGGCCAGTTTGTCAGACCGATGTCTGAAGCGGCCTCCTCTATGGGCTGGAGGGAGGTGTGCAGATAATTGTGGGCAGAGGGGTTACCTCACAGCCACTCAGGAAGGCTTGAGCACATGGGCTGAACTGCTGCTTTCTGGGTAATGTCAGCCTCACAGTGTCTGGGAACTAGGCCTGTCCTTCTTGCCCCCACTAGGCTCTCCTCTCTGTCTTCGCTGATGCTATCGGGCACGCCCTTTGACTTCCAGGCTTGGGGCCCAGGGTACTCTTCCCATCCTGCCTCTGAGCAAGCTTGTTAATGTTCTTGTGAACTTGCCTGTGACTCTCCTGTCCGATTTTAGAAGCACAGCAGATCTATTCTCTGTCCAGTGGGGAATGCTCAGGTATGGGACTTCAGAAGGCCTGTGTGACCTTGGGCGAGTCAGTCAACCTCTCTGGGCCTTTAGTGACACCTTGTGGCAGCAACTGCTTGATATATGTATGTATCTGTGTATATGATATTATATATATATATATATATATATATATATATATATACATATATGTGTATGTATAACATACACACTGTGTTTCCCTCCCACCATGGCCGCATTATCTCCCTGCTCCACAGAGGGCAGCCCCTTCAGGTACCGTTTCTGCCCACTGGCTTTCTAGTACTAGCGCAGGCAGTAAAAGGTCATCCCCAAGGCAAGGATCATACCTCTGCCTTCCAGTCTCATGGCTCGGTCCTATTTGCTACTTTTATCAGCTCTAGGACAAAGACACGGAGGGCATATGTGGTCATGTGACATCAGAAAAATATGCAGAAAGATAAGAGTCTACACTCAAGCAAGGTCTGGACTGGTCTTTTCCCAATGACTGTGGCATTGTGGCCAGTCCAGAAATGCCAGAAAGGGTTCCCTGCTTGCTTCAGTGTGTGCCATGCTGTGGCTTGTCATAGGGTACCCTTTCTTGGTATTCCTATAGTGAAAACTTCAACCCAAGCCCCATCTGGGAGGAGGACGCCCCTCCCCCCAGCTTGGGGATGACTGCCTGGCCTGCTTAGTTGGCAGCCCCTACCCCCCACCACCCCCCACCCCCCGCCTTGCAATCCCACCATGCAAATCTGCTCCTTCCAGAGATCTGCTGGCTTCCTTGGGTCTAAGGAAACCCCTCTTCCAGAAAGCGTTCCTGACTCACAGGGCACTTAGAAATAGGCAGATTGAGGAGGGCCTTCCAGGCCTCCAGCCAAAGGCTGATGGTGGAATTTGAAGCCAGGCCTTTGAGATCCAGAATGGCTCTTCCATGATGTGGATCTAATCACCACCCCCACCCCAGGAGGCAGTGGGGTAGAGAGGACACATTGTCCATCTGAAGACTGTAAGGGGAGGGCTGGGTCAGGGTAATTTGTGACCAGGGCCTGGGGACTTGGTCTGGGGCCTGCGAAGGCTGGCTAGGCTCCACCTCATTGAGAAGATTAAGGGTAATTGAGTAGAGGCTCTCACAAGGCTACTTGAAAGTTGGAGGTTGGCCCGAAACCTACCCACTAAAATATGCTCATGCCAGAGATGTGAGAGCTCCCATCAAAAAGCAGGAGAGCATCCAGGCACCCTGTGGAGACCAGATCAGGTCTCTTCTGACACAGATATGACACTTGATGCTCACCAGTCTGTGAGGGATATTTCACCATCACCCTCCTCATCATTGCCATCTCAAAGGGACAAAAGTGAGCCTCACAGAGATATCCCTGAATCCCTGTGTCAGGGCAGTCAAGTGCTGTAGCCAAAGTGACTCTAGGCAGAGTCCCCCTTGCTAGGCTCCTGGAAACAGCCTCCCTGTTGAGTCAGACAGAGCCAGAATGAGGGCCTTAGGGTGAAGGGATCAAGCCAGGCTGCATACTAGCCTCTCTCCCTCCCTTTATTTCTATCCTACAATACTGTTCTTGCATGTATCTGCAGAGGCCTGAAGGGGGCATTGGATATGGATCTGGAGTTTCAGGAGGTTGTGAGCTGCGCATTGGGGGTGTCAGTACCACTGGTCCTCTGCCGCAGAAATGGAGCCACATCTCCAGCCCTCCATGTGGGGCCCAGTTACTTTTGAGCTCATAAGCCTTCTGTGGCTCCCACTACCTCCAGGACCCACCTGCTGCCTTTCTCCCACATCACTGGCCGCTCCTTCTGTTTTCCCCCCTATCCTTGTCTCTTCTCTCTTGTGCCTTCCTGCCATCCTCTGGTCCTTTAACGCTCCCTTTCCTTGAAGCCTTCCTATGTTTCTTTTGTAACTGGGGCATGTCACAGAGAGCTCTGTCAGATTCTTAACCTTTACCTTCATCTTCACATCTTTTTGGTGAAATAAAAGGAAGAAGAAAGGGAACTTGTGTCTCTCTTCTAAATTTTCAAAGCAGAGCTGGTCCCAGTCCTGTGTTCCATTAATTAAAAGAAGAGCTCATAGCACATACTCTTCCTTCGCGCTTCCTCACTGGGGGTCCTGAACCTCTGAGCCTCTGAGCCTCTGGGCCAGGACACCGGGCTCTGTTCTCCACTGCCTGCACACCCTGGAAGACTCAGTTTCTTTCTTTAGCCCTGAGGGGAACTGAATGCTGGCTCCTGGATTTGTGTAAGGTGAAGGTGGAGCCAACCAGGCCCCGCCTCCTCTCCAGGGCTGGTGAGAGTGCTCATTATCTCCCTGCCATGCCAGCTAGGCCTTGGGGTAAAGCCAGCCCCAGCTTTTGATGGGAGACAGATTTAATTACCTTCTCAGGCAGAGGGTGTGGATAATGAGGAACCAATGGAAAGCTTGGCAAGGCAGCTCATCCTGTGGCCCTGAGCACTCAGCCTGCTCCTCCCTGCATCCAGCCTCTGAGGGCTTAGAGTGAAGGAGACTGGCTTCCCAGGTAGCTCTGGCCCTTGTGTGATACCACCATGCCAGAGGCTGAGCAGCGATCTCTGTCTAGGTTACACAGAGTCCTCCCATCCCAGGGTAGGGGAAGGGTCAGTCTTCTGCAACAGTGTGGAGTCCTAGAACAGATGGGGAAAGACGAGGCAGAGACAGACATCAGAGCTTCTGGCTTGTATGAGACCTGAAAATACTGATGGACTGGGAAGTTAAGACTAGAGATCTTGGAGGAGATCCTGCAGGGGGGGGGCAAAGCCTATCACCTTGCCTCCTCCTGACAGCTGCAGAGAATTAGAGCTTGCCTGACCTGATGTTTTCTTTTAAACTTTTATAAAATTGTCCCGGTGCTTCCTTCCAAGTCTGATTCTAAATCCTTTTATTAATGAAACTAGGAATTCTGAGAGGGGACCCCTTTGTCCTGGTAACATGTGATAACCCAGCTGAGGCTGGACTTGGGAACTTTACAGGGTGATTAAGGCACTGGGGTGTTCTCCAGTTCTTACTGGCAAGGATGAGGAGGAAGAGGGGGGGTTGGGGAGCAGAAGGAGGTATCTGCTTGAAGGACAATGATAAGGGGGGAAAGTCGGGCAGAGGGGGCATCCTGGGTTCTGGGTTCTTCCTTGAGTATGACACAGGGTGCTGTTCTACCAAAACTAGGTGAGTGTCTTTCTGCTCCCTGCCTCTTCTGCCTCTTCTGCCTCTTCTGCCTCTTCTGCCTTTCCCTTAGAAATGCCATCACACTGGGTTCCACATTACACACCAGGTTCACTGGGGGATGAACAATCCTGAGTGCCAGAGAAGGGTTGGTAGAGAAGGGCCTGAGGGTCTTCTGCTTGGACCTGGCCCTCATCCCAATTCCCCAAACTATCCATTCATTCCAATATGCACGGTGCTCCTTCCCAAAGGGCAGCTGGAAGGGCCATCAGGTAGCCCATACTCCAGACAATTTTTTTTTTCTTTTTCTTAATCCTGGGCAAGTTAACTCTATCTTCCGTGCCATAGTTTCCTGATCTGTAGAGCGAGGCTTAAAACTGTTATCTCAGGATTGTGGCATGAATTTCAAAAAGAGAGACACAGAGAAAGATAATGTATGTAAAATGCCTAACATAATGCCTGGCAAGGGGCAGCACTCCCAACCCTTAGCTATAATGATGGTTATTACTACTAATCCCGTTGGGCAGTGTTTCTCCACCTTTGAAAACTCCAGGTTCCTCTTCGAGAAGCACGAGAGCCTCAAACTCCTGTATTTTACCACACAGGATTGAAAATGTCAAAAAAATGAGGGTTGAGGGGGGAAAACATCCAAGAATTTACATAGGAGAGCCTCCTATCCATTATCATGGCTCATGGTGGGCTGGGTATTCTGGGCTGCATTTCTGAGTGTGTACCCTGGCAAGGGGCAGCCACTTGGGTCAGGCTCTCCTCTTCTCCGGATGCCCGCAGTGTCTGTTGGATCCCGGCCCAGCCTCCCAGCTCTGGCAGCAGTGACTTTGAGCCAAGAACGGAGGAAGCTCTTTCGAATACAAATACCTTTGGACCCTCAGATCCCAGCCGGCGCTCTATTCTCATGCTAATGAACGGAGCTGGAGTTCGGGAGGTTTTGAAGGGGAAATCGTCAACAGAGGAACCCAGCCCAGCCTGCCTGGCTTCTCCTTTTGCCAGGGCTAAGGCTTCGAGGGTGATTTTCAGCACAGCCTCCTAGTTCTCAGCACCAGCTCTATCCCAGTGTTAGTTCTGCAAGTGCCCTGACTGGGTGGCCTCCATTATTCAGTGTCTGTGAACTGGATAGTTCCTTCTGAACCACAGTAGTAATTCACCTGATGGTGATAGCTGTCATTCACACACCTGTCCCCAGTCCTGGCGTTTGGGGTTGTGTTCTGACCACTGTAGCTATCTCCTGCAACTCTCATCGTTCAGTCTGCAGATATGAAGTCCAGAAAAGATGGCAAATTGCCCCAGACCTTGCCACTGAGATGCCAGGCTCCAAATTCACATGTGTGTACCCAAGGCTACAGCCATACAACATAAGCCTTGAAGGTCTGGGGTACCAGGTTACATCACCCCTGTGACCATCAGTTTGGGATATCTGGGCTTGTAAAAATTCCTTCCCAAGATCCAGTTTTCTTTCTGTGTCTTATTAATGCCTCTCCCTTCACCCAGACCTGGACAATCCCTGTTTTAGCTCAATGAACTCCTACTCATCTTTCAAGGCCTAAGTTGCCAGCACCAGCTCTGGTACATAAAGCTGGCCAAACAAACTCTCTTCACTGTTTCCACTGTCCAGATCTCTAGGATCCCCCTAGGTGTGGCTCTGCCTCCTTTCCTAGACTAGGAAGCGCTTGAGGGAGAGTGCCTGCCTGGTTCATCTCCGCAATGCCAATGCCCAACACAGGACTGGCACTCAGCATGCTTCAAGAAATGTTTGAAGGAGGAGCCACTCTCTGCAGGGGATGGTTCCAGTGGAGAAGGTCGTGATCTCCACTCCAACAAAAGGGGCCACTGAAGCTTTAAGCATCATGGAGCTCCAAACCTTAGTTTCACTGCCCCCATCTGTGCTGTCCTGGTGGTGTCTCCTCAAGCACACCCTAAGACAGATCTTTGTGGGCCTCAGAGGATTGTCTAAGCCCAGGGCAGAGTCAACTCAAAAGTAACTGGATACAAGCAGAGTGCTGACATTGCATTTGATACCCTTTCCCTACCTCCTAGGGGAAGGGTGGGGAATGAATGTGACTACAGCCTTGGGCGGTAGAGGAGGGGTTGGAGAGAGCACTCCTGTGTGTACTTCCTGTTAGCGAGCTGCAGCCCTCTAGGTAATCAGGCTCTAAGCCGCATCCCCTGGCTCAGATCAAAGGCAGTCTGACAACTGTCACTTCACAAGAGTTGCACAGGAGCCAGCATCATGCCCCTCCCTAGAGAGTGGCCCTCTTCAAGTAGCCTCAGTCACAAATACCCGCTCCCCTACCTCTGCTACAAAGCAGAGATGCGTTAACCAAGCCTGCTTCCTTGAGATGCAAGACCTTCCACCCCTGCCCAGTAACCTTTAAAAGGAGACACGTTCCTTGGCTGATGGGACTGAAACCCTTCTTCAGACCCTGTCGCCCACTGCCACCTGCAGTGTTAATAAAGCTCTAACCTGCTGGACAGTTTGATTCAGCACCTGCCCTTCTCCCTTTCTTCTCTTACTGCCTAACACCTAACTCTCTTCAGAGGACTTCTAAATGGATTTCCCACTCCACCTTGGCCAATTGCTAGGCTGCATACTCTCTCAGCTCTCCTTGAATTTTCCACCTTTCCCTCTTGGTTTCAGTCTAGACCAGAGAAAAGACTTGTCAAGACAGTGAGCTGGTGAGCAAATTCCTGGCTGGGGAATTTTTTTCTTGCTGGACTCTGACCTGACTACTGTCCCACAGAAGCCCATCCTGGCTACAGAGGGGTCTGTGGGGTATGTGAGAGGGTCTAGGGGAGGAAAATTACTCTCTATAACCCAAAAGAAGGGGGAGCAGTGCCCAGCTGGCGGAGCTGGGGTAGGATGAGGAGAAGAAAGTCATTGGGCTTTGATGGGAAACTCATTTTACCTTAATTGTATTGTGCACATTAAACCAGAAACTATAAGAGTGAAGGCAGAGCAGAAAAAGTGCCGGAAGGAGTTTGCAGGGGAGGAGCTGGGGCTTGGGAGGTGTCCCAGACTCATATGAGATGAGGGATGGAGCTTTAAGGTCTTCCAGGCCAGGCAAGGATGGCTCCACCCAACTGTTTTATATTCACAATTTTATTTTTGCATGTGTATGTCTATGTGGTATGCATGCATGTTTGGGTGTGTGTGTGCATGTGCTTGTGTGTTCAGGCGAAGGTGTGTTGAAGCTAGAGGTTGACATTGGGTGCCTGACTGTTCTCCACCTCATCTATTGAGGCAAGAGCTCTCATTTGCACCCAGAGCTTGGGGATTTGATTACTCTAGCTTTCCATCTTGTTCTGGGGAGCCTCTGTCTGCTTCCCAACACCCCACAGAGGTGCCCAGCATTTATATGGATGCCGGGATTAGACTCAAATACTCAAGTTTATTCTCACACTGTGTCTACCGAGGCAGCCTCTCTAACCAGCTCTTGCTAGCTGAGCCTAGAGAAGGCAGTAGGCAGGATGCAAGATCTAGCACTACTATGTGTCAGACATCATGGCAGGCCCTCGGCTGGACCTTCTCACTACCTGATGTTCTTCATTGGAACCCTTGAGGCAAGCTTGAGGCGGACACTATCGCTACCCCAGTTTCCCATGAGAGACCTGTACAGAAATGGACATGCCTTTCCCAAGGACACGCAGTGATTTAACAGCTCCACACAGTTCAGTGAGATGAGCCTGACTTCTGCAGTGAATATGGAGAGGACAATTGAGGCCAGGCCACTGGGGAGGATGGAGAAGCCATTTGGATGGACCTGATAGATTGATGTAAGTTCCATCCATGCAGCAGTCCAGCCACCCAGGAGTAAGTGCTTTGGCTGATTCATTTGTCCCACCACGATCCCCAGCATCTATTTGCCTGACTGAATAGACAGAATGTAGCCTGGTTCATGGGGAATCCCAGAGTCCTGTTTGCCTGAGGAAGAAGACAGAGCTCTCAGAGGATCAAAGGAACAAGGAGTGCTTCCTGGAGAAGTATGTTGGGACCCTCTGCTGGACTACTTGCCCTCTCTGGAATCAAGATGTCACCTTTGCACACCAAAAGCTGCCCGCACCTTGGGGTGACTAAGGAGGCCATGGCTGGAGGAAACAGCAATTTCTGAAGGTGACTGAGATTCTCCTGGGAAAGGGGCTCAGCCCCACATTCAGCGGAACAGGGCCACCCCACTTCCCATCTCCGTCCTGCCCTGCCAGGAAAGAACCCTTGGGGTCAGATCTGCCCTTCCTCTGATCCAGTGGTGTGTCCAGTGGGTAGAGCTGTCAAATGGCAGGTAGATACAGCTCTCCCTGTCCATTCCTGTGCTGTGCCAAAAGCCTCACCAGAAGCCTCAAACTGCCTATGCCCTCTTGGTTCCCAGGGTCTGTGTTCTCAGCACCAGCTTGGCTGCTAGAAGAGGCACCTATGGATTCTGGGCCTCCATCCAAACTCTAAATGGCCCCTGCTCAGCATCTCACAATGATCTAAACCTTCCAAGTCTTTACTGGAGAAGTCACAGCCTAAGCCTATCTCAGAAGGCCAACAGCAATTCTTTGGTCAACAAATGGTGGTATTGGCAATACCTTGATTTTGAATGTAGACTTCATCATGGCTCAGACTATAAGTGAAGGTAGGACTCACTCTATGACCACTGCGAGAGCTTAGGATGTGGTCAAGATCAAGGATCAGTGTATGTCCATGATCAGGCTCAGTGTGTGGCCAGGATCAGGGCTAGATATGAACAGGGTCAGGTTCAGGGTGTGACCATGTTTGTTCCATGTATGGCTAAGATCAGGCTGAATGGGCAACTAAGACATGGTAAGAGACCAGGGTCAGGGCTCAGTCTATGGTGACTAGTATGAGGCTTAGTGTGAGACCTGTGTCAGGGCTTAATGTGTGTCCACAGTTAGGGAGTTAGTCTGTGGTCATGATCATAGTTCAGCCTCATTACAGGGTTTTAAGCATTGCCTGCTCTAGCAGGGTAAATGGAAGCCTCAAGAGCAGTATTCTCAACCTGTGGGTTATGACCCCCACAGGAGTCTCTTGTCAGATGTCCTGCATATCAGATATTTGCGTTATGATTCATGACAGTAGCAAAACTACAGTTATGAAGTGGCAACAAAATAATGTTATGGTTTGGGGTTACCACAACATGAAGGACTGTGTTAAAAGGTTGGAGCATTAGGAAGGTTGAGGGCCACTGCTTAAAAGCATGGGCTGTGGAGGAACCCAGACTGGGTACTGACCCTGGCTCACACTTGCCAGCAGTGTCCTGAGCCTTAGTCCACACCTTGAGTTACTCACCTGTAAGTGAGGATAATGTTTTATATCTCCTTGATCTACTTTGTGTTTCTCAGAGACTAATTTCCAATGGTTTGGGAGACTGAGATGCCCACAAGTGAGGGTCTACCATTTGGTGAGGTTTCCCCAGCTGTGCTGGCGCCCCATTTCAGTAACTGAGAGGGAGGGAGGGAGGGAGGGAGGGAGGGAGAGGGCAAAACAAGCCATTGTGTCCTGTTCAAAGGTCCCTGCTGGGAGCTGGAGAGATGGCTCAGTAGTTAAAGCACTGGCCATGCAAGTAAGGACCTGAGTTCTCCAGAAACACATGTAGCTGTCATGTGGGTATAGAGGCCTGTAATTCCAGCCTTGGGTAGCAAAACTAGCCAAATTGGTAAACTCTAAATTGAGAGACCCTGCCTCAGTGGGTAGAAAGGCAGAGTTATAGAAGACTGTCAGCATCAGCTCTGGGCCTACACATGTGCTCACAGACATTCATAATCACACACATAAAAAAAATTCTGGGCAGTGGTGGCACATGGCTTTAATCCTAGCAGAGGCAGGTAGATTTCTGTGAGTTTAAGGGCAGCCTGGTCTACAGATCGAGTTCCAGGACAGCCAGGATTACACAGAGAAACCTTGTCTCAAAACAACAACAACAAAAAACCAAACCAAACCAAGCCAAAAAAACCCAACCAACCAACCAACCAACCAACCAACTGTCAAGAAGTCAACCAAACAACAACAAAACATACACACACATGTACATCACATACACAGGAAAACAGAAAAAGAAAAAGTGATAAAAGGAAATGATTGATTAAAGCAGAATGAACTAATGGCAGGACAAAGTTAAATTATATAAATGCAGGTTTATTTGGAACAGCCCAGGAGGGGAAGGGAGAGTGAGGAAGAGAGAGGGCACAAACAGAGAGAGGAAAGACAGGAAGAGGAGAGCAGAGGAAAGGAAGAGGAGGGGGAGAGGAAGAAGGGAGGGCAGGAAGGGGGACCAACATGTCTGGATTATACAGTGAAGGGCCTCTGGGACAGGGGTAGAGGGTAGGGTGTGCCAGCCATGCCCCGCAGCAGCTAGGGGCCTAACAGGAACCTTCCCCTTTAAAAGCCCTGCTGTGGTGACAGAGGTTAATTCCCACATGAGCTCAGGGCTCTCCTCTCCTCCCACACTTCTGATGAGGCCTCAATCCCATCATTGCTGCTTAGGGATTAAGTTTCGAGCAGGAGCTTTTGGAGACTCATGTGTACGCCACAGCAGTGCCTGAAGGTTGGAAGGTGAAAAGCTGGGCTTTAACTGCAGCCCCGGTGTGTACCTAGCAGGTGTTCAGGAGATGCTAGATCATCAATTCCTGCAGGTCCTGCATCTGACCGCATGCCACCCAGCCCCAAGGTCGCCTTTGCTCACTGCAGTAACGGCTAGAGGGCCAAAGGGACCAGCCCCCTTTTCTGCAGGCGGCAAGTCCTGGGAGACCTTCGCTGGAGGCAGGTGGGTTGGCGTAGAGGAGTGTCTGGAGGCAGTGGGTTGACGCAGATCCAAGTGTCTTTTCCAGCTCTGAGGCCCTATTCTACAGAGCAGGTGTCAGGCTTTCCCCGAGGTCCCGCCAACCCCTAGACTTTGGGATTCTGTAATTGATTTTGGCATCCTCTAGCTGGTTGCTCTTCCTAATTTGCATGCTTTTCAAGAGAGTGGAAGTCTAAGCCACCAACCTGTCCTCCCTGCCCCATCCAACAAGATGAACACCTGTTCTCCACTTCCCTCAGAAGAGAAAAGAAAAACAATACCTGAGATCGAAGAAAAACAATACATGATGGGGATGGGGAGGGCCCAACTGTAAAAGGATAAGAAAAATAATAAAATACAAATAGAAATTCCAATATTCTCCCCACCCCAAGGGATTCCTATTTCTCCATGGACTATAAGTAGCTTGGAAAAACTGTAGAAATTCTGCCAGGGTGGATGGGAGAGGAGAATTTGGGGACAGGAAGGGGGTGGGGAACAGGGACAGGACACGTGGGAGCCAGGGAGTGCTAATAAAGGTGATTAAATCATTTGCGATAATCCATTTTGAACAGCAGAGGTATCCTAACACAGGGCGTGATGACAGCTCCACAAATAGAAAGGTGGCCAGGGAGGCGGCTGGAGGGACAGACTCCAAGGGCATGGGGTGGGCAGCTGAATTACTTCCTCCTACCCAGGTAACCCACCAGGCCCTGCAGCAGCCAGTTGCCCCTTCCAGGGATATGTGCCTCTGAGTCAGCTTCTCTGTGTCCAGGAAGCCCTTACTGGTGGTTCTTTCCTCCTCCCTCAGGCACAAGTTCTTGAAAGTCTTTTTCTATTTTTTAAAGTCTTTTCTTTTTGCATTTGTTTATTTATTAGTGTGGCGGGAGCGGGTATACCACGGTGCATGTGTGAAGCTCAGAGGACAATTTTCAGAAGTCAGTTCTCTCCCCGTTTCATGTGGTTCCAGGGCATTGAACTCAGGTTGGGGCGCAAAGGCCTTCACCTGCTGAGTCATCTCACTGGCACCAACCGCCCCCAGGTATTCCCCAGCTTCCGTGTCCCTTCACTCCCTTTCCCCTTTGTTTCTCCCAGCAGTCTACAGCTGTCCAGCCCGCCTGCCTCCCTTCTGTCGTGTGTCTTCTAAAGCATGCCTACTGTGTTTTACTTCCTGGGGTCAGTTCTTTCCTTTTTGGAAGCCACATCTTTCTTCTCGCCTGAGTACATCTCACCCTTTAGATGCAACGAAGGGCACTCGCTCAGGCTGCAGTGGTCGTCACATGTTACAAAACAGACCAATGAGAGCCTGTTCTGAGAGTTTTGCTGGGCCGCTAAGCCTGGGTGTGTGCTGAGGGCCCAGGGAAGCGGGCACAGAGGACAGGGATCCAGGCAGTACTAGTTGAACACTTGATTCGGTGTTCTGAGCCACACTGAGACACAGTCCAGTTTGTGAAACATATTCAGCCCTGTTTCCTGTCGATCCCCGTGACCCACACACACACCCCACCACCCAGTTCTTAGTTGTTTTTCTTTAACCAGATGCACATATTTTCACCTAAACAGCCTCGTCCTCCTTTGATCGTAATGTTCTTCCCTCTGAGCTCTCCGCTCCTATCCAGCTCACTCCTTCATACTGCCTTCATACTGCTAGATGCAGAGTCCTTGACACTGGCCTCTTAAATCCCCAAGACCTGCCCTTCCTCACCAACCTGTCCTCCTGATTGTTATTCTCCACTTCCCTCAAACTCTTCTGGCCACACCAGCCTCCATGCCGCTTCCGCTTCCGGCGACAGCTGCGCACACCTGCTTCCAAGCCTTTGCCCTTGCCATCCTTTCTGCTCATCTAGCCTGAGTAATTCTCAAGGCTCCTTCCATGTGGCTGCATCACATCAGTAAGTAAATTTGCCCACTGGCCCAACGATGGCATCTCCTATACCTACATCGCTCCACTCCTATAGTTTAGCGCTTGGCTCTAATCAGGGCGACCTAACGCTGCAACCCTTTAATTCAGTTCCTCATGTTGTGGCGACCCCAACACAAAATTATTTTCTCCTGATGATGCAGTCTTGCCAGGCCACCGAGAAAGAAGATCCAGGCAATTCTGATGAGACTTAACAAGCTATGGGCAGATGGCAATGGTGGAGAACTCCCCCTTTCAGTGGATTAGGGGAAGGGGATGGGGGAAAGAGAGAGGGAGGTTGGGACTAGAGGGAAGTTGAGAGAGGGGGCTTCAGTTGGGATATATACTGAATAAATTGTGAAGAAAAAATTGAAATAAAAAATTATTTTTGTTGCTACTTCATAACTGCAATTTTACTACTGTTATGAATCATAATGTAAATATCTGATAGGCAGGACATCTGATATGAGACCCTGTGAAAGGGTCGTTTGACACCCCTACCCCCAAGGGGTCATGACTTACAAGTTGAAAACTGTTGCTTTAATGCTCTTCCTGTTACTATTCATTAGGTAGCTAGCTGCCCCCCCCCCAACAGGTCTTAGGGCTTAGGGCCCAGCCTGACTCATAAGTGGTGTGTGTTGGTTCCATGAATGAGCTTCTCCTCTGTTCCATGAGGCTGAGCCTCACTGCATCCTGATCTAGGCCATAGGTGAGACATCAGGGCCCCTTTCTCCCTCCTCCCATCCCCTCCCCTCTTCTTTTTCCTTTCCTTCTTCTTCCTCCTCTGTCTCTCCTCCATCCCCTTCTTCTCCAATTCCCCCTCCTCCCCTTATTCCCTTTACTCCTCCCTCCTTTTTTCCTTCTCTTCTTCATCCTGTCCTTCTTCCCCTTATTTTTCTCCACTTCCTCTCACCCTTTCCTCCTCCCTTTTTTCACCCCCTTTCTCCCTCATTCCTTTCTTCTTCCACCTCACCAATTTAATGGCTGGTCCCTGCTGCCTGGCTTTATAATGACTTCTTGGGAAGGAGCTTGCCTTCTTGACCTCAACCTTGCCTGACCTCAGAGCAAATCTTCAGAATGAAGGATTCAGAGGGGGCTGTGGAAGAAGGAAGCAGGAGGCCCAGTAGCCGATCAGGCAGCACCTTTCATGATGCCCAGGACTACGTGGAAGGAACAGACAGTTAATTTGCTTCCTAATTACCAGCTTCACTGTGGACATCCTCCGAAGGCGCACAGCTTCTAACTGAAACAGCAGGGTGGATTGCAGGCTCTAGGCAAGCATCCCTTGCCTCTCCTGGCAGGAGCCAGAGACAGGCAAAGGTGTTTCATTAGAAGAGAGTTGGGGGAGGAGGTGGTCACAGTGCCTGTTGCCTCCTAGAAGTGTTATTTGGAGACCTGCAATTTAGATGCACAATGAAACTGCTGATGGGAGATGACCTCATCCAGGAAGGAGAGGACTCCACACAGGGCTGCTCCTCCTGCCCACAGACAGATAGCAAGAGGTCCTCCTCTTCTTCTTGAGAGAGGTTTTTGGTTCATGCACCCAAACTCAAGGTCTTAGGGCTTACTGAGCATGTTGGTAGAATTCACACCACATTCCCTACACCCATATCCCCATTTCCCCCTTAGTTTTCTAGGTTGCAAAATAGCCAGCTAAAAGACTACAATTCCCAGGATTCCTTCCAGATAGAGGTTACCAATAATGTGTACACACACACACACACACACACACACACACACACACACACACACACAGGCTGGCCTCGAACTCACAGCAATCCACTTGCCTCTGCCTCCCAGAGTGCTGGGATTACAGACATGTGCCACCTCACCTGGCTGTAGGGTGTATTTTTAAGCAGATGTTGTAGGGAGGATTTGGGGGGAATTCTTCTTAAGTGGAAAATATGCAGATGGCATATTGTTATTTTTCAGGCTTCTTGCCCTGGATGTGACTATGACGGTTGGAGTGTAAATAAACATCCTGGGGCCCTGAGGTTGAAAGCTGTCTACTGGAAAGGGGGGTATGTTCTAGATATCTGTCTGGAAGAAACTGAATTCCTGATAAGATAGAGCTATTATATGGCTGTGCACCATTTATCTCTAGATCTCTTTCTTTGTTTCTTTCTTTCTTTCTTCCTTTTATTTCATTTGTGAGACAGGGTTTTTCTGTTTAGTTCTAGCTGTCTTGGAATTCAATTTATAGATCAGGCTAGCCTAGAACTAAGAGATCCTGCCTCTGCCTCCCAAGTGCTGGGATTAAAGGTGTGAGCCACCATGCCTGGCATAGATCTGTTTGGTTGGTTGGCTGGTTTCTTTTTTTCGCTTTTTGGTTTTAGAATAAACTTTTTCTATGCTTACATCACTGCATCTGGGTCCTGTTACTATCCAGTGGACGGAGAACCTAGCAAGTGCACCGAACTTTTGAGAATGTGAAAGATGGAGCCCCTGTGGATATACTGCACATGGATGGGCACACTGCTTTTTCATATAATTTTAGTGTAGAGATGTTGTCTCTGAGTGAGGAGATTTCACCATTCCCTTAGTGTGGAGCCCAAGGGCTGGGTTACTGTTGCTTACTGCTTTGGGGCCTCTGGGAGCAAACCCATGACCTGACATGTGGTGTCTGTTTTATTGACAGCCCTTTGCTTTTATTACTGTTAAATTAAAATTCTGCATTGCATAATAGAAAAGATAGTAGACTGTGTCCTTGCCAAGTCCTGGGGGGACACTGGATTCCCACAGACTGCTTGTCATCAATATGGATGACATTTCTCTGGGCTTCAGGAAGGGATTGGCAGAGGCATTGTGCATAGAGAGAAGATGGAGACACAGAGAGGACTTCCTGGAGGTGGGAGGAGTCATAATTCCAGAGGTTTGGACTTAGTGCCGCAAGCCTTGAGAGAAGGCGAGGAGTGGAAGGACACCTGGGTTGGTGACAAGGCTAAGGGGATGTTGCCTGTTTCTCAGAGGGGCTGAACAGGAGGCACAGCCTCTTCTGAAGACAAAGGGATCGTGCCAAACTCTAATAGGAGATGGAGTATGAATTCAAATGTATTTTCTCTTTGAGAACAGCAGAAGAACCTCATCTGTGGGGTCTGTTCAGCAGGATTTGAGACCAGAGGTTCAGGGCCACTTCTGGGGCCAGGATACCAGTGGTCTCCAGATGTGCCTCTGTGTGTGTGTGTGTGTGTGTGTGTGTGTGTGTGTGTGTGTGTGTGTCACCCTGCGAAAGCTGCCCATGCTCTGCTCTGCCCCTGCCTCTCAGAAGAGCTGGTAGTCTGAGCTCTTCAGGCCTCCGGCCTTCAGGCCTCACTCTGCCCAGAGTTCCCCTGACTGTGTGCCTTCTACCACCTTCCCTACCCCCTACCCAAATTCCAAGGTGCTGGGTTTATCAGGGACGTCAGGGATTCGAGGCTTCTGAAGCCCAATGACTGATACTATTTCTTCCTGCCTCAAGGATAAATTGCTGCCAAGGGTCCCTTCTCCCATGGTCAATCACTCTGAAACTCTTCCCCCACTCCTCCTCCTCCTTTTGTCACCTGGCTTCCTCCCCCTCCCCCACAGTGACAGAGGTCAGAGAGACATAAACAACCCACAGTTTCCAATTAATTTTTAATTGCCACTTGAAATGCTTAATTGCAGCTGAAACACTATCTCTGATGGAGGCCTGGGGTAGGGGTAGGGTGGGGGTGACCCAGGTAGAGGTGCTGAGCCGGTAGGGGAGTGCCAGAAGACAGCCTGGCCAGTGACCCTAGAAGCCCCTAGAGTCACACTTTTGCCTCTCAGAGGCCAGAGGCCTAGGCTCCAGCCTGTTCCCTGGGCAGGAAGGCTGCAGCAGCACTATATGTCAGTGTCTTATTACCATAATAGAGGGTCCTGACAAGACAAGGCTGCAAGTTCTCCTTGGCCAGTTAGAACCTTTGCCTGGAGCTGGGGCCACAGCAGGCCCGGGAACTTCCTGAGAACCCTTATAGGAGAGCAGAGCAGGTCCCCTAGAGCCTCAGCTCTACCAGGAGGTCCAGGCTCCTGGAGAAGCCTTGAGATGTCAGCAGAGTTGGAAGAAAAATGAACATCTGTCCGTTCTTCCAGGGACTGAAGAATTTCCTGGGACATGGGACTTCTGGGGCTGAAGCTGGAAAGTCCCTAGAAGCCAAGCTGTCACCCTGGCTTGAACCAGCTGGCCCCTTGGCACAACATCTGTTTTGGGGAGTGGGGAACTGTGCTGCTCCGAGGCTCTGCAGCTTGGCTAGACATCTGACCCCAGGGGAAACCACTGTTCTTGCCCACATTGCCCCCAGCCTCAGCGTCCCCAGCTAGACTTGCTGTGCTCTGCATAGTCCTCCATGTCACCTACTTGCTGCATTCCACTCCCAGCTGCACAGATGATCCCTTATCCCACATGGTATAAAGCCTGATCTTGGCCTCAGTTTCCCCTTCCTCTAGCCCAGTGGTAGCCTGGGTCACATAGTGATGTGGGCAGGGCAAGGATCTATTTGAGTCAGGAAGGGGCTAAGGATAGATAGCTTGTCCAGAGGTGGTAGGTAAGATGTAGCCCAGGCACCCACTGGCTGGAGGTGAGCTGAAGCATCCACATACATTAATGGGAGGAAGGCCTGCTGTACCCTCTGTCTGCCTACCTCCTCCAGACATGCATTTGCAGACTTTGGGTTAAGACAGCTGGTTCACCATAGGCGCTGGTACCTGAGCCCTGACAGCTATTGACAATAGATGCCTGTGCAGAACAGCTTGAAGGCCGGGTCTCGGAGGTGCAGGGAGGGTGGGGTGGAGGCTGGGGTCAGGGTGAGGCAGAGGTTGTGGCTGCTGACTAGTCAGGTGAGGGTCGGGCCGGGGTCAAGGAGTGCTTGAAGAGGATGGGCTTTCCCAGGGAGCTGGGACCGCTCTATGGCTAAGCCTCTGTTGAATGAGTGAGTGAAGGGATTTATGAGTGAACGGAAGCCAGAGTTGGGTTACTAAGCAGAAGTTAGTAAGTTATCAGGCACAGTCACCATTCTCGGCATAGAGGGATCTTAGGAATAGACCACAACTGAATGTCCATCCTTTCCCTAGGAGCTGCCATCACTCCAGGGACATGATGACTGCTCCCCTTCTTGTCTGGCCTTTCTCTCGCAGACTCCCTAACCATCACTAGCCAGCTCTATAGTAGCCTCAGAGGTCTGTATTCAAATTCTGTCCAAGAGAACAGCCTTGAGTGGGTTGGGGAGACACTGCTAAGGGACAAAGGGACTGACCTCAGCTCCTGCCTGGGCTGCTGGAACACAAGCCTCCCTAGATCAACAGAGTCCTGTCACTGAGCCCAAACATGGGCAACCACTGTCCTGGCCCCTGGGCTCTCCACTCTGACTATGATTCATTTGTCTGAGCATCACGGCTGCATCCCCCTGCTTGCTTGCTCCCCCTCCTCCCTCTGGAAGACAGTTCCCTCTTTCCCTCTTCCCCCACTTCCTTGAATGTAAGGATCTCGTGAGTCACCCCACTTTGAGCTGCCAGATGCCAGATGCCAGATGCAGTTGGACTCAGAGAGGAAGCCAGTTTTTTGCCGTTATTTAAACAGAGCCCTGGCTAACGGAAGGCCTAACACTGTCATCCCTGCATTCTTCGGGGTGGGAATAGCTGCATAGATGAGCTCTCCACCTCCTCCGTCTGGCCTGGCTGCCCTCCGCCCTCCAAGCTTCGGAGGCTTTTCCTGCCGCCAGGAAGCCCAGCGCCAGCTCAGCTCCCTTCAGCCCAGGGCATGTTCAGGGAAGCCTCCCATCACTGGGCCACTCAAAGCATCATCCAAGGAGTTTTCAGGGGGAGCTTCCACCGTACCAGCTCTCCGTTGATGCTGTGGGGGAGACTGGAAAGAAATAAAGAAGGTCCTTGCCTTCAAGGAATCATCACTCTGTTTAGAGAGAGAAAAAAAAAATCATACAAAATAGCGGTTCCTGTTTCTCTTCTTGGACCTCCTTCCAGACACGACCTCGTTTCATTCTCACAGCTCCTCCGTGTGAGTGAGGAAAACTCTGGAGAGTGAGGAGGCTGAGGGGTTGATTCATCCAGAGTCACAGCTGTGCTAGCGGGCTGAGCCCTACCCCAAGCCACCAGAACACAGCTTCGCCGTGTCTTCCGTCACTCTGGGAAGGAGACAGAGAGGGAGTCCAACAGCCTCTCTTCTCGCCTGGAGACCTCCAGCGAGCTGTGGCCTCCAGGCTGTTCCGGAACTCCTGCTTCAGCCTCCCTTGTGCCGAGCTTGCAGGTGTGCACTAGCATGCCAGGCATTGCATGGAATTCTTAGAGCCCAAGCCCGGGCATTTCGCTTCCGTGGAAGGGCCCTGCCCTCAGTGGGCAAACATTCCTGACCAATCCTGGCACAGTCTTTTGGAGTTTAGTTGAAAGAGAAGACACAGGCGAGGAAAGAGAAGACACCACTACACTCTCGTCATCTGGCTCATGGGCAACATCACATGCTCAGACATTTTTCTTCTTTGCTGGCAGACCGGCACCTCAAGGCTGACAATCAGGTGGCATCCGTCTGTAGCCTCAGCTCCGACACAGAAGTTGGCACATAGATACCCAGAGAAACTGTGCTGAAAAACTTAGCATGTGATGACCACCCTGGCAGGCTGAAGCTGAATGTGGGGCTCTGGGCTAGCCTCAGACAACCCCACATCTTCAGTTTGGATGGAGAATGAGGAATGGCATGGCTCCTGGTCTCTGAGCTAAGCAAGGTCTCTAGCTTGTGAAATTCAGGGTCTCCCGCCCTCCCTTCCTCTTCCACCTGATCACTTATCTCTAGAATGAAGTGGTTGCCAAGTGTTTGAGAGAAATGTCCTGCTCTAGAAAGACACATTCCCTCCATAAACTTGCATTGTGCTTTTGATTGTTTCCCATAAAGGAGGAGATGCATCTTTCAGTTTATGTCTACAACTGTGTGACTGAAAAAAAAAATCGATTCTCTCTCTCCATATTTTCTTCAGCCAAACTCTTCCCCTGAACCCTGGAGTCTTTCATTTGGGCCAAAAGGCTGATGCCCAGAACTTGCCCAGAACTCTGCAGGCAGGTGGGAATAGTCGCAGCTTTGGGCTGGCAATGAGTCTGGCATGGACTGACATAGGAAGGGCCTTTTGACTCCTGTGTGATTTCCAAGCTGTCAGCCAGAAGGCAGGGACTGGCCTAAACATGGCACATCCCTCCAGGCTGTGGAGGAGGCAGAGCCAATCTCATTGCCCTTTGTCAGACCCAACAGACCACTGATGGTGGTGGGGAGGACCTCTCCTTTGGCAGCCCCCAGGACTGTTGCCTCCTCCACAAAGCCTTTTTAAATGCCCATGGTAAAGGTGGCTCCTCCCTTTGTTGGCCTCCTGTCTGAATTGACATCTGTCTCTTGAACTATAATGTGGAGCAAAGGTTGCCTGGTGGATATGGCAGCCACCCTCGCCCCCACCCCCATGAAAATACCTGTCTCAAATCTTAGCTCCTTCTTTCCTCATTGTGTGACCCGGACAAGTTGTTTAACCTCTTTGAGCCTTGGTGTTTCTGGCTGTCTCATGAAGGGCATTTGAGTATAACACTAGACAGTCTGATTTAAGACCATGTCCTCCCTTCCCTGCTTTCTTCTCCATAGCCTATCCCAACAGGCAGGCACTGTGTTACACTGCATCTGGCTTGGTGCACTGCAGGAGGACCTGGAGCCCGTTTCTTCTGTTGCAGTCTGCTGGCACAGATAGGAGGCTCCTCAGAGCCAGCTGGACTGTTAGCACAGAATGGGCATGGTCCACCAGGCTGATGCATGGTGAGGACCAGCTCTGTTCACTCTCATCTGGGATTCCAGGCAAAAGAAATACTATCCAGCCAAATCTAATCCTCAAGGTTGTCTACAAGAGTATTGCCAGCAGCAGACTGGAACCCTTTGGAGTCAAAGATTATGTCTTGCTTTCCATCCCCAGTGTCCCCAGTGACCGGCAAGGGGCATTCATCACGGACCCTAAATCCCTTTGTTTAAAAGGACAGAGAGCTGATGAGAGCTGTGTTAACCCAAACTGTGCTGGCAGGTGCTGGAGCTGGAGCCTCTGTCACTGGGGAGATTAGCTGGCTAAAACAGGCCCAGGTCAGCAGCTCAGCCCATGGCTCAGGGGAGCATAGTCGTTAGCCTGAACACAAGGTGGTTCGGGGTAGCTGTGCTTCTCTGTCTGCATGTGGGCTTCTTTGATTATTGCAGTGACCTTGGGCTAGGGCTAGCTGCCTTGACGATGGTGCTTTATTTTTATTTTATGTGTACGAGTGCTTGTCTGCATGTATATATGTGTGCCGTCTCTCTGTGTTGTCCAAGCTAGCCTGGCACTCACTATGTAGACCAGGCTGGCCTCAATCCTGAGGCAACCCTCTTACCTGTGCTTCTCCTAGTGCTGGAGTGACAGGTACCAGCCACCGCACCCTGCTATTATGCTTATTCGAAAGATAAAGAAACTGAGACAAAAAGAGCAGAGCCAGGCCTGGAGGTGCCCTAACACCTTGAGGGCAGAGAGAGAGCTCTTTTATCTGTAGGCTCACCAACAGCGGCTTAGAGGTGCTGAAGGGTGGCAGTGGGGCTCAGAGGGATGTGCCGCCTGCTACCCACCTTCCTCCTGCCCACCAGAGGCCTGCCGATCTCTCTCCTCCCTCTGCCTTTTAATTGCTTGGAAACAGAGCTGACGGCAGTGGGAACGGCTCAGCCACCACGGGTCTCATGACTGGAGGCTTTTGTTTGTTCGCAGAATCATATTTTTACACTCCGGCTTCCGCTAATTTATGCTGCAGACCGAGCGCTCCCTCGCTGAAGATGGCATGCTGAAGAGAGGGGAGTCAATTCCTGGCTTTATTTAGCCATCCTGGAGCCTATCAGAAACCAAGCAGGGGATAAATGAACAACAACAAAAAGTAATAATAGCTGGGCTGGGTGTTTATTTTCTAGCGGTTTGCCTCCTCCAACGGGCCTGCCGCGTTCCCTCAGCGCATCTGCCCGTGGAAGCTGTGCTGGGAAAATTAAGCGAGTCCTCATTTAAGATGCAGCAATCAGCCCCGCTAGTCGCTGCTCAGCACCTAGAGAGGCTCAGTTTGGCTCAGCTCCAAGACAAGAGAAACGGGAGGTGGGGAGGCCTCAGAGCAGCCCCCAGCGCGTGCGTGTGCGTGTGTGCGCGCACACACACACACACCACCTTCCACATCTCTGAATGAAATGATGAAGCATGGGTGCAGAGCCATAACATCCCATAGGGAAGTGGGCTTCATTGGTGGCAGTCACGAAGGGCTTCTTAGAAGAAAGGACTCAAAGGTTGGAGAATGAGAAGGAGCAGCCAGCCTGACTTGCAGGAGGTCAGAGGCTAGGATGGGAGTAGAAGGGAGGAGTGAAGGTTAGCAGTAAGATGGGACTCCGTTCTGGAAGCCTAAGCCAGAGGGAAACCTCTCCTGTGCAGAGCTCTGACCCTGCAGGTGGGATTTGGTGCAGAGCACTTAGTGTCAATCATAAACAAAGGCTGGAGGCTTCCTCACTTGAGAGGGTATGCCCGGACACTCCTGAAAAGCCAGAGCATAGAGAATTGGCTTTTAATTAATAACTGAGTCAGGAAGGGCCTGAGTCAGGCATATGAGGGTGAAGCTCATGAACACGAGGTCATTAAAGCAGGAAGAAAGGGAGAAAAGTGAGTCAGAGCTGGCGCTATGCCTTAAAGCTGTCATGTGTCAGGCGCTTACCACATGGGAGCTCTTAACTTTTCTCCCCTCCTCAGGACATATGTGCCTATCTTGTTACCTCTCCGTCCTCTGAAGTACTCTTCCCAGTGGACACAGACATACTGATTCTATCCACCCGTCCTTGTCCCCCACCAGCACCCTGCATTTCCCTGCCAGCCGCCCTGATCCCTCTATCCACTCCTACCTAACAGCAAGCTGGATAGCAGAACAGTGAGAGGTTCACCAGCAGGCCAACTGGAGGCCTTTAAAGACAGCATCGGCCTAGAGAAAGTACAGAGGGCCTGACTGCTAGACTCGGAGACCTGGGAGGCTGCCGTGTGTGAGCTGAGTGCTAAGCAGATTCATCTTCCGGTGGCAGACGCATGTACCGAGCTCACGGGGACTGATATTTATATACGCGCCTGATGCCAATTTATTAATTTATAATAAGATGCTACTCAAGTGCAGCGGATGTTTGTCTTGGCAGAAGAGCATCTCTCCCAGTAGGCAGGCTACATGGGAAGTGAATTACCATCAAAATGCTGCGTTAGTGGTTTGCAAGAGCTGGAACTTCTGAAGGCCTTGGGTGCTGGTATACCCCTGACTGCTCTCCCCTGAGAGACGAACTCGGGGGACCTGAAACAGAGGGCTGGGGGTTGCTTTCCACGTGACAGCGTATGTCTCATGAAGGAGGCCCAGTTTTGCCTCCTACCCCACTGACTCAGGAAGCAGCAAGCAGAGCCCTTCACTGCTCATTTTTATACAGCCTGTGAATGAAGGACTGTTTTGTTGTTGTTGTTGTTTTGTTTTTTTTTTACATTTTTAGATGATTGAAAAAAAGTCAGAAGAGAAATAATATTTCATGACATAAGGTAATTTTATGGCATTCAAATTTCAGTGCCCCCAAATAAAGTTTTATGGTACGAGGACGTGTTTACCCATCACGTGTGATCTCTGGCAGATTGGTGCAGTGATTGCAGAATCGAGTCATTGCAACAGACTAGTTCGTTTGGGACATCTAGAATCCCTCCTTCTATGGCTTTTGTGGGATTTTTGATCCTGGTCGAGGCCAGTGCCTCATCTTCTGTGGCCTTTATGACTTTATTGAATGGCTGACACACGCCAGCTTTGAGGCTGTCCACTGATCACCCAGACCATGGGTGCTGCCCAAGTTTGACTAGAGATGGATTTCAGGTGACCTCTAGGTTTATATGGACCTCTTGAGGTTTACATGCCACCATTTGAGGAGGTCATCAGCTCATCCCACAGATGGCAGACACACAGTTCCCCCAACACACTGACGATGTAAATACTTGCCTCCATCTTTACTTTCCATTCATTTCCAGCCTACCATTCTTCATCTGCCAAGAAACCCTTCTCTGCCTGCTAAAGGGCCTCCCACCTTCCCACCTCTTGAACACATCCTCAAGCCATCTATTCAGTCCCTGATATAATCAGGTAGAGAATGGTGACGAGGGTATTTGTGTATGCATGCCTGGATGTATGCGTATGCATTTAAACCTCCAGTGGAGGTAAAGGCTGGAGAGAAGGGCAAAGACCCTGTCGATAGAGATTGGTGACCCCTGAATAGGGCTGCCACTTCCAGGGGACTTTTCACTAATGGAGAAAGAGCAGTAAAAAGGCAATCCTGTGGCCTTATGGAGCATTGGGACTACAAAGCAGTGAGGCACCATCATCTGGCATTCTTAAGAGGCATCTGTGTGGGAGAGAGAGTAAAAGAGAGAGACGAGCAAGCAAGGGAGGGGGAGAAAGGAAGAGGCATCAAGGAGAGGAGCTGGGAACCCAGGGGAGGGAGGGGAGTCAGCATTCAAGCTGTAGTGGCTCAGGGTCATTGATTCAGCCTTACAGGGCTGTTTGTCCTGAGTATGGCTGGTGTAGGCAAGCTTGTCTGGGAATGCTTGGGGATGGTACCAGCACAGCTGGACACTCAGGCAGCCAGGACCCAGGGCATGGCTTACCTATGGTCCTCCTGCCCAGCTGGGAACTTTTGGCTTAAGTTCCCCTGTGGGGCAAGGCGTAATCTAAAGCTTCAGTAGTTCTCAAGGTGAAAAACCCTCAAATACGGAGAAGCCACTCTGCATCAGGCCTGCGATGCAGCAATGACTCTCACGCACCTCAGCTGGCTCTCATTGGCTAGGGACATCAGACTCCAGGCTGGGTATGGCAAAGCACACAGAGGTGCCTGTACAGGAGAGACCTGAAACCCTGTGTCTGAGATCCCAGTTTCAGGAGTAGCCCCATGCTCCAAACTACCAGGAACAAGTAGGCATGTCCTGGTGGTTTCATACCTACCAGACTCAGCCAGAATCCCTATAACCAAGGGCAGAAGCTGGACCGAAATAAAGAGAAGCTAACTTCCACAGCAGGAGATCTGCTCGAAGAGCCATGGCTTTCCTGCAGTTTGTAGACTTTTAACTCCAGTTTCACCAACCCTCCAGTTTTATGGGCAGAGAACTGAGGCGTCAGGTTAGAAAGAACTGAAAACAATGCAGGGGCTCAGAACTTCCATCTCCATAGGGAAGCAGCACGACCTAACTTAACCTAGGGCGAGAGGCCAATGTCGACTTCTCGGCCTGGGAACTACCATCTCTTTAGGTTCAGAAAGCCACTGGGGATTTCTGCACTGGGGGTGCAGCTCCTTCAGTAGAATGCGTCTCTGGCATGCACACAACCCTGAGCTAGGTACCCAGCACTGTGTAAACTGGGAGTGGTAGCTCGTGCTTGTAATCCCGTCATTTAGGAAGCGGAAACAGGAGGATATGAAGTTCAAGGTCAACTTTGGCTAACTAAGTTTGAGGATAGCCTGGGATACAGGAGGCACTGTCTTAATTTGGAATTGATCCGATAAGCTGATTTGAGGGGCGAAAGGACTCCTTGTAAGTGGCCTGGCAACAGTAGGCGGTGAGAGTATGTTATCTTGGGTCATAGGTCCTGGGGCTGGAGGATTGAGCAAACCTCTGTGCAGGACCATTGCTGCTGCTGAAGTCCGGTGCCCAGGAGTGCTAAGGCCAAAAGTGGTAAGCGTGGTTCTTCAGCAGGTTCTTAAGGGAGGGAGAACGCTCTAGAACAGTGGTTCTCCACTTTCCTATTGCTGCAAACCTTTAATACAGTTCCTCATGCTGTGGTGACCCCAAACCATAAAATTATTCTCGTTGCTCCCTCATAAGTGATTTTCCTAGCTATGAATTGTAATGTAAATAGCTGTGTTTTCTAATGATGGTCTTAAGGACACCCCTGAAAAGGTCATCTGACCCCCAAATGAGTCGTGACCCACAGGTTGAGAACCACTGTTCTAGAGCATTCCAGGCAGAGGGTGTAGCCTAGGCCAGATCAGAGAGGTGTAGGATCTTCTTGGATCAGATTGACAGTTACAACAGAACTTCTCTTCCTGTCAACGCCAGGCCCATAGCCCCCAGCACCCTCCCTCCACTGGGATCCCTGGGAAAGCTGACTGGCTCAATATTTGCTAACACCAAACACCATTTTGCCTCAGTAAATTTCCTGATGAAAAAAATAATTCTGTAATGAGGCCCCAAGTTAAATAGACTTGGTGTTTGGGATTATCTGGCCTCACTCTTTGCCAGGATAAATAGGAATGAGATAGAAGAATGAGGAGGGTTAGCTCAGAAATGTGCATGCCAGGAGTCTCCTTCACTGTCTCCCCTATAGAAATCTTCTCCATTGTACACACACACACACACACACACACACACACACACACACGCACACACCACTCAGCAGTTGTTATGTTTTCCTGGACCATTGTTCTGCTTCTAACAACCTGCCAGATGCTGAAATAGGTTAGAGCTGGGGCCAAGGACTCTGAATGACACCAGCCTACTCTTCGCCTCTGTTCATTCTGCCATCCTAGCTTAGGAGGGAAATGTAACAGCCCCTCTATCCTGGCTCATTTGCTGAGCCCAAAGAATTGTAGGTAGCACTTCTGACCCTAGATTTACTCAGTGACTGGGAGGGACCCTCTTGATTCCCTGTGCGGCCAGAAGCCAGGTGTTCCCCACAGGAGACAGCAGGGCCTGGCATGCTTCAGTCAGAGGGGCCTGCAGACTGGATTATGCCTCTATGGGCTCCATGGAGATGTAATTGGGTCTGACAGACCTTGACTAATCTGTGTTTGTCTTACTCAAACTCCTATAACTCTCTCTCCTGCCACCTGCAGCTTTGGGCACTACCTCAGCTAAGACAGCTTCAGGAAGGGAGGCTGGAACACAGGAACAGGCCTAGAGACTCAGTCCCAGGGCTGGAAGAAGATGATGTACTAGGCAGACAGGCCTAGAATTAAATCTGGGAGGTCTGTGCTCTGCCTTATGTCTGTCTTCCTGCCTCTCCCATCCCTCCCCGTCTCAAACCTCTGCAGATGGTTGAGCATGTTCCCTGCTCAGGGTCGGAAGGCGGGGTGTCACTCAGCCAGCAGACGCTAACTGGCACTCATTACCTGTCATCTCACAGGGCTGGCTGTGCCTGGCTGCTGAAATGTGCAGATTATTTCTAGGGTGAATGTGTGACATCATAGGTAAAGGGAAGAGAGTGCAGATGGGAGAAGGGTTATGCTTGGTTAGCTCCAGTGACCACCACCAGTGCTGTTCTTCAGTGTCAGAGACAGTGTCCTCTTTCCATTGACCTGCCAATGTTGCTAAGGAAAGAGTCAGGAATGTGTCAGTGTGCCTAGACCCTAGCCATTCCACGGGCTCTTGAGCCAGGGCTTGCCCGTGGGAAGTCAGAGCCAGGGCTCTGGGCTAGACAGGCAGGCATGTTTCCTTGTGGGGGATGTTGGGCAATCAGATGGCTGCTGTGAGGGCCCGAGGATGATCTGTGTAGTGGTGAGGTATGTCAGTGGGGGAAGGGGGAGGAGTATTTGAACAAGTAGAGGGCATTCTACCTGTGAGATGCTGTCAATCAAAACTTACAGGCCAGGGCAACTGCTCACATTTCCCGAGGGATTAATGGAGAGCCAGGCTCTGTTCCAGGGCATGTTCATAGCTGAGTTTTATTAAAACCAAGCCTCAGGGACATCAAACAACCCAAAGTCCAGGGTCAAACAACCCAAAGTCCAGGGTCACACACCCATAGAATATATGGATTTGAACCCAAGATGAGCTAGCTGCAGAGACCATACTTATAGCTGTTCTGCATGAAGTTACATGGCTGCAGACAGGGTTTGGTGCAGGAGCCTGGAGTAGCAGGCGTATTGAGCAGGAATTGTAAAGGGACTTAAGTGCCAGAGAAACTTTGAGAGTGGATTTGATATGACAGGAGTACTGACAGCTTCAGGGTGTCACTTGGACCCTTTTCTCACCAATACAGCTACAACCTCCAACTCCTGTGGGCCCAGAGCTGCAGGAGGGGCGCTAAAGGTCATGGGAGGAACCTGTCCAGCCCTTCTGCCATTTTGACAGTGGAGGTCCCTGTCAGGAGCTGGCTGTGTTCCAAGCCTTCACAGCTAGTACCCTTTCTGAGATGGAAACTTTTAGAGTCTAGGAAACATCCCCTTCCATGCGGGCAATCCTAAGTAGAAGCTGCCCAGGGGCGGCCAGTGGGCTCTCTGCTGGCCTACAGGGAAGCTGTAAGGAATAAAGAAGCTAACAGCTCCAAGGAGTTGCAAGAAAAACCAAGGGAGGTTTGGGGCTTCTGATCTCATTTCCTGTACCTGGCCTCCTCCATCACTTGGCTTTGTGATCTTCTGACATCCCTTTGGGGCCTAATTCGTTCAAACTAGATTTCCATTATTTTCCAGCACAAAAACCCTCTAAAAGGCAATGCTTCTCAGATCCTGGAAGAGACAGAACCTTTGGGAGCATCTAGTAAAGTGGGTGTGGAGCAGAGAGCCCCTCGCCATCAGCATCCACGTAACTGCCCCAGGATAAGGGGCTCCTGACACACTCTATGTCCAAGTCTGATCTGGAATGCCTGGGGCCCTGGATGGATGGGACAGTCTAGGCCTTGGCAAGGAGGGCCACACCTACAGACGGTGAACACACAGACGTGTGCCCTGGCTTGCTAGAGCTTGTGTCTGCCCTCCATCTTAGTGTCTTAGAGTCTTCTCCATCTTAGTGGTCAGGCCAGCTTGAACCAGGAACAACAAATACCATTTCTCGGTTTTCCTGTGCCAGTCTAGACTCCAGCCACACAGCAAGCCCTCAGTCTGGAAGGATCATGACTGACCATCCTTTTTCTGGAACTGCCCCTCTTAAGTTGTCAAATGAGGGTTCCTGATGTCAGTGTTGATGTTGGCAAAGGGACCAGTTGCTCAGCTATGTCTTCCTTTTTCTCTCTGTGTCTCACACTGTAATATATACTGTGTTGCTAAATTGTTGGGTGTTGTTTGGGTTCACTGAGAAGATGGCTCCTGGGGTGGGATGGGTACCCCCATTTAGAGCCAAGTATGTTTGCCTTAGGTATTCACCAAGACTCCTTATCTAGGGATAGCTGGCCCCACTAACTCCGTGACAGGGAGGAAAGAGAACAGAAAAACAGCCCAAGAGCAAAACCACTGTGTTCTTAAGAAGGGCTAGAAGAAGTTAGGTGGAGACACACACCTTTAGTCCTACTACTCGGGAGGCAGAGGCAGGCAGATCTCTATGAGTTTGAGGCCAGCCTGGTCTACAGAGTGAGTTTCATGACAGTTAGGGCTACACAGAGAAACCCTGTCTCAACAACAACAACAACAAAAAGAATGGCTAGAAGATAAACCATTTCCAACAGAGCTTACTATCATTTACCCCATGGTATGAAACTGTCTGCAGTGGAGATGGAAAGCTAAAAGCTCATCCATGGAAAGAAAGTTCAACTGGGAATTGACTGCCTCAACTTCCCCAGCTGGTTTCTGTGGATGTTTTGAGTGCCTGATTTTGATGATGTTTTACTGTCTCTCCACTGCTTCTGCTATTCACTATTTATTCTTTTATATGCTTAATAAATTTACACATTCAAAACCCAAAAGATGGCTACTGTAGATCTTTGGAATATTTAGAACGTGCACCCTTTTCTGCTCTAATGTCTGGCTGATTCCTCATGGGGCACTATGTCTCCCCTGACTCCATACGGTGGTCTTTCTGGGCTAGATGTTAGTAACTAAACTGTCGGTGGCTATGTCTGACCCTCCTTTACCTTTGTTTTTTTTTTTAAATTTTTTTATTAATTACACTTTATTCATTTCGTATCCCCCCATAAGCCCCTCCCTCCTCCCCTCCAGACCTCACCCTCCCTCCCATTTCTGCATGGATGCCCCTCCCCAAGTCCACTGATAGGGGAGGTTCTCCTCTCCTTCTTTCTGATCTTAGTCTATCAGTTCTCATCAAAAGTGGCTGCATTGTCCTCTTCTGTGGCCTGATAAGGCTGCTCCCCCCTCAGGGGGAGGTGATCAAAGAGCAGACCAATGAGATTATGTCAGAGGCAGTCCCTCTTTCCCATTACTATGTTACCCACTTGGACACTGAACTGCCATGGGCTACATCTGTGCAGGGGTTTTAGGTTATCTCCATGAATAGTCTCTCCTTTACCTTTGAATCTCAACTTCTCTGTTTAGAAAATGCTTCCTGGATGCAGAAATTGTGGTACATTTATACAATGGAGCACTACTCAGCAATTAAAAACAAGGAAATCATGAAATTTGCAGGCAAATGGTGGGATCTAGAAAAGATCATCCTGAGTGAGGTATCACAGAAGCAGAAAGACACACATGGTATATACTCACGTTTAAGTAGATATTAGACATATAATATAGAATAAACATACTAAAATCTATACACCTAAAGAAGCTAAGCAAGAAGGAGGACCCTGGGTAAGATGATCAATTCTCACTCAGAAAGGCAAATGGGATGGACATTGGAAGTAGGAGAAAACAAGAAACAGGACAGGAGCCTACCACAGAGGGCCTCTGAAAGACTTTACCTAGCAGTGTATCAAAGCAGATGCTGAGACTCATAACCAAACTTTGGGCAGAGTGCAGGGAATCTTATGAAAGAAGGCGGAGATAGAAAGACCTGGAGGAGACAGGAGCTCCACAAAGAGCAACAGAACCAAGAAATCTGGGCCCAGGTGTCTTTTCTGAGACTGATACTCCAACCAAGGACCATGCATGGAGATAACCTAGAACCCCTGCACAGATGTAGCCCATGGCAGCTCAGTATTCAAGTGGGGTCCCTAGTAATGGGAACAGGGGCTGTCTCTGACATGAACTCAGTGGCTGGCTCTTTGACCAGCCCCCCCCCCCCCCCGAGGGAGGAGCAGCCTTGCCAGGCCACAGAGGAGGACATTGCAGCCAGTCCTGATGAGACCTGATAGGCTAGGGTCAGATGGAAGGGGAGGAGGGCCTCCCCTATTAGTGGACTTGGAGAGGGGCACGGGAGGAGTTGAGGGAGGAAGGGTGGGATTGGGAGGGAATGATGGAGGGGCTACAGCTGGGATACAAAATAAATAAATTGTAATTAATATAAAAAATAAAAATAAAGAAAATGCTTCCTGAATCATGGTTTATTCACTGCAGCCTAACAAGCAGGGGGTAGCAGAGGAGGCCCATGGAGGGGGAGGAGCCAGTGACAGGCCACGGATGGAGGAAGGCACACGATTTTCTGCCATGTTGCATTTCATGCTAGGGATCCAGGCTCATTTAACAGTCACAGTTCCACGCCAAGAGAGCACATTGTGGCAACATGCTCCATTTGGCTTTTGGACTTAAAGGATAACCCAGAGGGCCATTGGCAAATTATGAATAGCTTTTCCTGGCCACTTAGGCCTGGCTCCAGCCTCCTGCATATGTGCCTCTGTGTGTGGACATGTATACATGAACATGAACATGCATGTACATCCTTGGCCTGATGTATGCTTCTGAGCACATGTGTGCTATGAACTTCGAAAAGGAACTGAGCTAATGGGGCAGAGATTGGGAGCCCAGTGCTATGGGGCTGTGATCTGAGGCTAGGGTAGCAGGACGGTGTGACTCCCTGGTAGGAGTTTCCCAGCATTTTGGAGCCTCCTCCTGGCCCATACTAGGTCTTCAGATGCCGGTCTATTGGGGTGCCCTGTTTCCCTAGACTTCAACACCCACACAACAGGCAATGTAACAGAGAAGAGCTGAGTCTTTCTAGCAGACATTACAGGTACTGAAAATGGAAGCCAGACTGCCTGTAAGAGCAGAATAGGTGGCCACAGGCTTCTCTGAGCATTGCATGCCTGGCACCTCCTCTCCCCAACCAGGGAGGCTGAGATGTACCATGAGTGTTCTTTGGAGGGCCCTTCTCCCACACCCTCTTCTCCTGGATCACCTTACTATCAGCCCATGAACATCCCCCCATGGTGTGTGTGTGTGTGCGCGCGCGTGCGCGTGTGGTGGTGGGAAGTTAGTCTTGGGTCATTTGTTTTGGAGGGAACGACTTGGTGTTTGGAGAGTGTAGCTCCTGCCAGTGCTTGGTGTAACTGGGCTTTCTCTCTCAGGAAGACAACAGTCCAGGCAGCACAGGGGAAAGAGAAGCTTGTGTGTGCAGGGCATTGCGTGGTTGGCTAAGCACAGAGGCCATCTTTGAAGGGTAGTGGAGTGTCCTTGGGGCCGTCCATAGCTAGTGGAGACCGTGTTTTCTTCTGTCCCAGGGCTCATCCTGGCCCACTCCCTGAGGCTGCAGACTCCAGTCTCTAGATGAGGGAGAGGATCCAGGTGAGCGCTGCTGGCAGGAGGCAAGAAGATACCAGGGTGGGATTAGGGTGGGGAGAATGAGTTGCAGGTCAGGGTCTGGCCCAAACCAACCTCTGAATTGTCCTGTAGGGATAAGCTCTGGGAACAAATCAGGTGCCTCAGGGTCTTAGGCTCCTCGTAGCAGAAATGGAACTCCTCATAGTACCAGCTTAGCCTCTGGGTACTGGCTGTTTTTGCCCTGTAGCTGCTCCACAGAACAGGCTCATATGGTCTTAGCTACATGTCTGTGTTTCTCTCTCTCTCTCTCCTCTCTCCATTTTCCTCTTATCTCTGGATATCTGCTTTCTTCTTTTTCTCTTATCTTCCTCCTGAACCCATGAAATCCCTGACAGTCTTCTATCAACTTCTCCCTTTTCCCAGGTTCTATGTCAGCTCTCCCCCTCTCAACCTCGACTGTCTGTAGCCAATGAACTCCATCATCTGATAGATTTGTCTGAGAGAACTCTCTCTGCCGCCTCTTCGGTTCACTGTCAAGGCCATCAGCAGGTTCAGACTTCTAGTGGCCTTGGTCTTAAACTACCACATGGCTCTCCAAGCAGCTCTGCTCTCTTAATTGACAACGCTGCCAAAATATTTTCTCCATACACTGCTTCTTTTTATTCCTAGATCAAAACTGAGCCTGGTTCCCTGGGGCTGTCACTGCGAAGTACCCCTCTTCCCCTCATACTGCCTGGGCGCTCTTCCTCTGTCGGGTTGCCCCCGCAAGGGAAGACGCAAAGAGGAGATGACACATGGCTGCCGGAGATAGGAGGAGATAGATATATATATCTCCATCTTCAGGTTTGGTTCCAGGTTCTCAGTCTGAGAACGTGCCACAGGGCCCGACTAGCATATACATCTCAGGCTGGAGAAAGCTGGAGACGGTTAGCTCAGGAAAACAGTAGGGCTTCTGGCGTTTGCAGTCAGTGCCAAACGATGTGGTAGGTTGCGAGTGATGACGCAGGAGACGCTGGCTCACACTACCCTTGTTTTATAGCTAAAGCAGTTCTTGCAGGTCCTGGCCATCAGGCATAAAGCCCTCAAGTTGGCATCACACCAAAAATGACATCTGCTTACTGACCCACCCCTGTGATTGGGGTTCTGCACTGAGCACCGGGCTCTAACGGGTAACAGAGTACTCATGGTCCTTGTATTCAGTTGAAGTGTATGAATGTAGGTTAAACATTGTCAAATATTGGAACATTTTTGTGGAAAAGCATGTGTGTAAGGGAGTGGGGGGCAGATCAGTAAAGAGGCCTATGGCTGGATACTGTAACAAGCTTAATGGAACTAAATGCAGGGCTTATGGAAAGAAGGGGCCCTGAGAGAAGGCATCATGGGACGCTTTGCATTGGAAATGTCATCAGTAAGAACTGAAGGATAGATAGGGTAGCCAGTCAAGTATGGGAGCAGCGGGAGAGATGAGGACAGCCAAGGAGCATCAGACTGTTTGGGGTAGGGGAAGGAGTGCCTGGAAAGGTTCAGAAATGGAAGAGAACCTGGCATTTTGAGAACCTGAATGAGGTATGATGTGGCCAACACTTAAATTCAAGAAGGAGATGAGTGAGAAGGAAGCTTGAGAAGGATCTTGGCAGGATAATAAAGAGCACCAGGTGGTGATAAGAATGGATCATACTTCATCTTAGTGTGTGTGGTGGTGGGGGGAAGGGGCTGTAGGCCAGAGACCAATCTTGAGGTGCCACCGACCTTGGTTTTTGAGACAGGGTAATTTCGTTGGCCTAGAACTCACCAAGTATGCAGGCTAGCCAGCCCAGAAGCCCCTGGGATCTGCTCGACTCTGCCTTCCCTAGCTGGGAATTCAAACACGGATCATCATATTTAAAACAAAACAAAACACCGTGTTCTAGGGATTGAACTCAGGTTTCTAGGTTTGTATAGTGAGCACTTGACCAACCAAGCTCTCTCCCCAGCCCTCCGACTTCACCTTGCAGGTAATGGAGAACCACTCAACATTTTAACAGCGATGGGAACGAAAGCTTCCAGAGTGAGGGCAACAGATGGAGGAGGAAGATACTCCGGGCTGAGGGGGTGGTTTGAAGGCTCTCAGGCTCAGAGATGGGGCTGAATTGGATGTGGGCAATGTGGTGGCAAGAATGAATGAGTAGGGGTGGCTGAAAGTCTCTAGGCCGGATGGCTGGAGCAGGCAGCCTCCAGGCCATGCCCACACTTCCACAGCTCTGCCTTGGGGAGTCTGCAGCTTCCCCGGTTGTTCTTGTCTGTTGGCAGAGTATGGGCTGGGGTATAGCAGAAAGCTTGTGTCTTTTGGCTGGGAAAAGAACTAAGTGTCACAAAATCATGAAAGATCCAAGTTTGGATCCCCAGTACCCACTAGGCAGGCTGGGTACAGCAGTGCACACCCGTAATCCTAGCTTGGAGAGACAAAGGCAAGCAGATTCCTAGGTCTGTCTGGCTAGGCAGCCTAGCAGAATCAATGAGCTACAGGTTCAGTGAGAGGCCCTGCTTCAAAAAATAAAGTGATAAGCAACTGAGGGGAACAGCCAGTGGCAGTCTCTGGCCTCCACACATGTGCATACATATGTGTGTCCTCCCTTGTTTGCACATAATAACTAAACACACACACATTAAAAAAGAAAGTGTGTGCTATAACAAAATGGACTCGGGTTCCCCAGGACTCCGCCCTCAGGTTCATTCCCTCAGGAGCAGGAAGCTGCCTCATTTCCTTCCTGAAGTCCTTAGTTCAGCTTCAATCTATGATCTCATGCCTCTTGTGAACTTACACTGAGATGTTGAAGCTGAGTTCATGATCCTTGCTACCTTAGCAAGCCAGGCCGTATGCTTCTGCTTTCTTAGTCAGGGCTTCTGATTCTCAAGGAGTTCTGGACCTCCCCATGGCCTCCCATGTCGGACTTAGCCATGCCTAAGCTTCTGAGCACCCATCACCCCCAGAGAGCTCCCTACGCCAAGTAAAAGGCGGGCTACTTTCTTGGTAGTGGACAGAACTTTTTATCTCAGACTGAAGCTGTGGTATCAAGCCTAAGGGCCCTGGCTCTAGCCCTGTGCTCCCAACTGTGAGCTCTAACTCCAGCTTTCCTCTGACAAGTTCTCTCAGGTCACAGTTCCTTCTTCTGTTCTTGGTCCAAGTGAGAGTAAATATTTCCTTTGAAATGCAGGGGGTCTGTGGGAGAGGCCTGTATGTGCATCAGAAACCTCTGTAAAAGGTAGGCAGGACCACATTTCCCAGCTAGCCCTCTTCCACTCAACCTCAGATTTCTGCCTTCCAGAATTCGTGGAAGATGATCTCAAGCCTGTGGAGCATCCAGGTAAAGCCATGAAGGAGGATAGAGGATGCTGTGGGCTGAGACTGAGGAGCCGGGAGCAGGAAATGATAAGGTTGCAGGGCTTCCCAGCCCCCTCAGCCACCATGACAATGGGACTGGAGATCAGCGGATCCAAACAAGGAGCTTCGTGGCTTACCTAACAAGGACGGGATCCAGGTGCTATGAATCAGGCCCAGCTCTTCTTTCCCACCCTCCGCTTCACGTTATTCTTGTGAGAGGTAGCAGTTTCTGTGTGTGCCTTGTCAGTGTTTTTAATCGATGTGAGATCGTTATTCATGCCTCCCAGATGTCTATCTTTTGAATATCATCTGAGATATGGCTCAAATGGCCTTTTCTTAGGGCTGGTGAGAGGGCTCAGCCAGTAAAGGCAGCTGCCATTTAGCCTCATAACATGAATTCAATGTAGGCGTGTCCAGTCTTTTGACATGAAAGCACCGTATTCTTATCTGCAAAGTTCACACACACACACACTACACAATGTTTTTAAATAAATTTAGGATTTCGTGTGCAGCTGCAAGCATCCATAGAGCTATCTTTAGCCACGTGTGGCTCTTGGTGCACAGGTGAGACACAGAAAGCTCTGAATAGAAGTGACTGGAGGAGGGTGAGGCTGGGTAAGTAATCAGCAACATCCACCATGATGAGACTGAAACTCCTCTCCGTGTTTGTCCTCACTGGCACAGAAAAGGTGATTATTTTTAACTGTAAGGAAGCAAGGCATGAGAGTCACCGCAGGTAGGGAGAACTGGCTGTGTGGCCTCGGTTCGCCCACCTGCGTTTTCTGCTGCTCACAGCACTTTTCTATCCCTCGTCTTGTCCAATCATCATGATGAACCTGGGAGCAGGGCAGGGAGGTAATTAGTGCTTCCGTTTGACAGTTGAGGAAGAGGAGATACCAAGAGCAGAAGTGACATTTTCAAGAGCGGGTTCAGGCGCCCCTTTTAGCCACACCACCTGACGTAGCAGTGTGTGATACCGTTTATTTTTAGGCCCCTTAAGAAGGAAGTTCACAAGTTACATGGTGCCAGGGGCTTGGCTGTGGAGGCCAGGGCCAGGGACTCAGAAAGCATCTACAACATCCAGGACCCCCTGACCCTAATAATTTGCCTTATGGAAGTAGATACAAAGACTGTCTTCCAAACCTGTAACACGGGGCTTTTTTCCTCAGGGCATTTCTAAAATCAACCTTGCTCCCAGGTGGCCATGCGTGGTTCCTGCTAGTTCTCCCATGTCCGCTTCCCTTCACATTCTTCTTTGGCATAAGGCTGGATTTCTTTTGTTTGTTTTTCGAGACAGGGTTTCTCTGTGTAGCCTTGGCTGTCCTGGACTCATTTTGTAGACTAGGCTGACCTTGAACTCACGGAGCTCTGCCTGCCTCTGCCTCCCAAGTGCTGGGATTACAAGTGTGCACCACCTTACACAGCTAATGTGCGTGTGTGTGTGTGTGTGTGTGTGTGTAGGTTGTGTGCACATTTGAGCCATACTGTGCATGTATTGATCAGAGAACAGCTTTGGGAGTCAGTTCTAATCTTCCACTGTGGGTTTGGGTCCTAGGTCCATCTTGCCTCTTTAAATTCAAATTACTCTCCTCAGACACGAACTCTGGGATATACTCTGGTCTCTCTGTGAAGATGTTACTCCAAATCACGCACTGTAGTTACAGTCTTCTGCTTCAGTTCCGAAACCCAGCCTGTAGTCCAGAAAACACAAGCCGTTAACTGGTGTTTACCCCTAGAAGATTCCAGCACCTCTAGCTCCTTTCTCAGCAAGTTAGGATTTTTTTTTTCATTTGCAAATAACAGAAACATGATCCAAATTAGCTTTTAAAAAAAGAGTTCCACAGAAAATTCCAGAACTGGATTGCCCGCTCCCGGAACACAGGCACATGCACATAACTGAATCACATGGCAACTCCTGGCTTTGGATTCTTTAGTCTGGCTTTGTTCAGGCAGATCTTTATTAGACCTTAAGCAGAGGGCTGCAGGAAGTCCAAGCACCCTCAGCAGAAAGAGAAAAAGTAGTCCAGAGGGGTTGGAGAGGACAAGCAGCGACATGCTTGCCGTAAAAGCACAAGAACTTGAGTTCAGTCTTCACTCAGGTGAGAGCCAGGGCAGTGTCGTGTCCTGGTAGCCCAACTCTGGGCTAGCCAGTCCAGTGGAATCAGAAAGCGCCAGGTTCAGTGAGTGTACTTGTCTCAAGTATGATGGTGAAAGATTGAGGAAAACATGCTCACACATGTACATACAGACTGAAGCATGTATGTGCACACACACACATAAGCTCTGAGCCTCAGGGGCTCAAATGAGATCACGTGATCATCCTAGTCAACCACAATGGCCAGGACAGTGGGGTGGTTATCTAGGAAAGCGTTCTTGTTTGGCAGAGAGGTGTTACACCGAGAAAAGTGTTCCTACTGACCGGAGGAGGCAGGTCCTGGTCAAGTAAGGAGGACAGATAAAACATCTACTGCATGCTGGGTTTGAATTACTTCATCCTCATGGCTGCTGTTTTCTCCTCTGCCTCCTTTACCGGGGCCTATGTCAATGCTCAAGTCCCTCCAGCTCACATGACACAATCTGTGCTTCTTCTCAGGCTAGTACATACCCTTTTTCTGGTCCACTCTAGTCTCCACACTCTTTTTATCTTCAGAGCTTGGGCAACTCACTATCCAGCTCCAGCATTCTCTTCCCTGGGACTGGGAGTGTAGATTAGTTGGGTAGAGTACTTGCCTTGCAAGCACAAAGCCTTGAGGCTGAGCTTCAATACTGCATAACCTGAAGCGCTTGTGCATTTCTGTAATCCTACTACTTGGAAGGTGGAGGCAGAGCGTAAGGAGTTCAGTACAATCTCAGCCACAAGTTCAAGACTAGCTTGGACCACATTAGACCTTTTTTGGTTTAGAATCCTCTTCCAAGAATGCATCCCTTCATCTCCAAATGTCCCACAGTAGCCCTAAGCTTGCTCTTACCTCACAAGGAATGTTCCACACTCTCTCCCAGCGCTCTCTCTCTCTGTCTCTCTCTCTCTCCTTTCCTCTTTTCTGAGCTTCTCAAGGGCATGTTTAGGCCATGGCCATTAAATAAAAACCTCTTCTCAAGGAGTTTGGCTTTTGTGTGGCTTCCCTGACTCCAGCCGTACAGCAATGCCAAGCCCTCCCGATGCCTGCAGGGTGAGGGGAGGCCACCAGCTTAAAGAGGGCTGAAAGCTGGTCAGGTGCACTCTCAGTTAATTCAGTAGATGCTCAATGAATATTTTATGTGTCAAGCAGTGAGATAAGTGATGGAACCACGGAAGTGATTCAGGCGTGTCCTTGAAGCCCCTGTGTGATGGGAGAAGAAGCCATCTAAAGGGCTGTCTTTCCCTCGGTCTCGCTCAAGTTCCTCCCCTCCCACCTGACACATAGTCGATGCCTAATAAACAGTTGCTGAACAAACAAATGAATAAATGAGTGTGTGAAGGAGCTAATGCCATGTAGGGAAGAGATAAGGTGCTGTCGGTGTGGAGGAGGGGCAGCCTGCCAGGGAAGGATCATTTCATTATCTCTTATTTACTGAGGCACTGTGCCAGCTTCTGGGATTCTGCAAAGGGGCATTTGTTACCTGTTCTCAGAGATTCCCACAGCCTGGGGGTGGGGGTGGGGGTGGAGATGAGACCAGATGAGAAAAATCAATGGGCGTAAGGAAAGGGTGGGAATTACCGAGCATAGATGTGCTGAGGGCTGTGGTGGGAGATGGGGCAGAGAGGAACAAGGAGAGAAGGTTATGGATTTATTGGCTGGTCAATTGGTGTGCTTTAGAATGGGAGCTGTATGTTCTCAGGCCTTTCCTCAGTTTTGAATGGGAGCCCTAAGGAAATATGAATACAGTTGCTCAAGGAAATTATGATCAATATAGGAGAAGGCCACCCATGGGACACTACAGGGTCTAAGTATCTAGTGACATAATAAATTCATGACCAAAAAAAATCATATAAGAAAAATAAAACTTAGGTTTACTGTGAGCCCAGATGGTCAGGGAGGGCTTCCTGGAATAAGGGACTTTCTTGGGACTGGAAATCTCTTAAGGTCTCTAGTGGTAGGCTGGAACTTTTTCTGAGGGCATTTATTTAGTAGGCAGCAGAGAGTCTTGGAAGAGCAAGTACTGAGGTGGGGAGATGTGGAAAGATGGGCAGTTTAGATCAGCTGCTCTGGATTATAATGTAGAGTGTGAGAGGAATGTGGCACTGCAAGGCAGGGTACAGGGTACAGCCTCCAGTGAGGAGGCTCAGTCACGTGGCCAATGAAAGGTAATGGCCTCAGTCACATCTTGCAGGGGAGATAACCCAGCCCCCAGAACTGGAAGGCCATTCAAACACGTTTCTTCAGGACCTAGGGAGATAACTAAGCAGGGCAAGCGCTTGCAACAGGACCTGAGTTCAGATTTCCAGCATCCACACGAAAGCTGGGCACGATGGTGCATCCCTGTAGTCCCAACCCCAGCACAGGGGTCCGGGAGGGCAGGCCAGAGCCTGCGGGTTTGCTCACCGGCTTGTCTAGCCTGAATGGCGTGCTCCAGGTTCAGCAAGAGAGCGATAAGGTGATCGACTAGTACACCTGAAGTTGACCTCTGGCTTCACACAGGCCTATCACACACACCATCAACAAACTGGTAAGAACCCTTCAGTTCGTGGTCAAGTGAAGGTTTGGAGAGGCTCCAGCTTACTCACTCATTCAATAATATTTGTTGAGACAGAACTATGGGCAAAACTCTCTCCGCTCCTGCCTTTCTTGAGCATCTACCATAATGGTCATCTCAGTAGCTTGCAGATTGCTCCCAGGGGAGAGCAAAGTGGCTCAGAGTTGCCTGTCAGGAGGACACATATGGAAGGTTCTCTTGGCGGGCAGTCAGCATGCCCGCTTCTCCCACAGCCCCTCGGCTAATAAGCCACGAGCCTCTTCCATTTGATCCCCGGCAGAGCCCAATGAAGTGGATGGGGTACCCATTATGTAATGACGATGTGTGGGCAAGGACTCCCTGGAGTGCTACTGACAATGACTTTCCTTGGAGGGACTGAGGTGGCAGGCAGCAGGGAAGACACTGCAATGGGTTAGGCACAGAGTGTAGGAGACCCTATCCTAGGCAGGCGGTAGATTCTTGGATGCCTGACAGTAGCCCTAGGACTTGGGTGGGCCACATCAGCCATCAAAGCAGCATGGATAGCCACGGAATGCTAATCAGATGCAGGATTCAGAATCCAAGACAATCGCCACAACGCAAAAAAAAAAAATAAATAAATAAAAAAAACATACACACACACAATAACCAGGCAGCCTTTGTAATTAACTTCAGCTCCCTTCCAGCAGTCATTTGGAGTTAATGGTTTCTTAATTCAGAGCTCATTTGGTGACTTTAATTTCCAATTAATTTTGCCGATTTTCCTCCAAGGCGTTCATGATGTGATAGAAAACTCCTGCATGGTGAAATCCCCACCCCAAGGGACCTGGAGAGGGTGGCAAAAGGAGAGGCTGAGGTCAGCATGCCTGGACTCCTGCCTATATGTTTGGAGACTGAGGCTCCTGGGTTCTGGAGGTCTTTGGGTGATCGGGTCCCTCAGCCCTCTTCCAAAAGGAGCCCGGCAAGAGCTGATAAGGAGCTGGTAATGCTGGTGCACTTGAATTTTTCTTGCAGAAATGTTTCTTGCAGAAAGAGAACGTTATAAGAGTGGTGCAGAGAAGCAGCCCAGCCCTGCAGAGAGGGTGCTTTCCCGCCTGCCAGGCAGTGGGGGAGGGGCTGGAAGGTCTTGGTCTGGCCACATTGGTGCAGCACAGGGATGTGAACCCACTGCTGTTCCGCCCTCTTCCTTCAGCACTCTGCTGCCCAGGGTAGCGCCACTGGCCTCCAACAGCTCAACGTCCTATGTCCTACCATGCGCAAAGGTGCAGGAACCCTGAGGACCAGGATATCTCAAGCACTGGTGCTGTGGCTCCTCTGCACCAAGGCACTCTTTTAGGCTAACTTCCTCCATCCCCTCTGAGGCGGATCCTAAAGATTAAAAGCATGCATAGGAGCTGGAGGGATGGCTCAGACATTAAGAGCACTTCCTGCTCTCTCGGAGTTTGGTTCCCAGAACCCACTGCTGTCTACAACGCCAGCTCCAGTGGATCTAACACCTTCTGACCTCTGTGGGATGTGCACATTCACACTCACTCATACACACACACACACACACACACACACACACACATACACACAAATAAAAACACACACTTTTCTTTTTTATATATAAGCTGGTGCAGAGGGAGAAGTGTCTTAACTCAGTCATCAGCAGATTCTAGCACTGACTATGTCCTTGGCTGCCTCATTTTCCACCCTGGGCTTCTGCTTCTTCAGAGAGTTCTGCTATGTGCAAGATGGTTAGTAGCAAAGCCTTTCTGCATTGTGGCTGCTGCTGCTAAGTTTTGGAACAGGGCCTCAGGTATCAGGTTCCATGAGTAGGCAAGACTGAGCTTGAACTTCTTATACTCCCTCCTCTACCTCCTGAGTACTAGGATTATAGGCACAAGCCACCATGCCTGCCCGTTTTTTTGAGACAGGGTCTTATACTGTAGTTTAGGCTGGCCTAGCTCAGGCTGCCCTTGAATTCAGGGCAAAGCTCCAAGTGCTGGGATTGCTGGCGGGAGCTATGATGTGTGGCTGTGACAAAGTCTTGACAAGTTCTCACGTTGTGGCTTCATAAAGTGGAAACACTTTTTTCCTCTGGAGATCTCCCACCAGAAAGCAAGACTATGGAAAAGCAGGAGTGACCAGTCAGTTCCTACAATCTGCAGGCATCAATGGCTCTGTGCCCAGGGGCGAAAGAGCTGCTGAAGAATCTGGGCCCCCATGACCCCTCCACACCCACTCTTGAAATATTCATTCATCCTCGAGCCCTGATGGGAAGCCTGGTTTCTCCTGGGGTCCCTTCCATGCAATTCATGTCTGCTGTCCTAGTTAGCATTAACTGTCAGCTTGACATAGCCCAGAATCACCTGGAGAAAGAATCTCAATTGAGTAATTGTCTTTCTCAGGCTGGTCTGTGGGCATTATCTGGTAGGCATTGTCTCCATTGTTGGGCTGTTTAAGAAAGCTAATTGAACACGAGCCAGAGTGAGGCAGAGTGCACACAGATACAGCGGTGGCTTCTGATCCAAGCTCCTGCTTGATTGAATCCCTGCCTTGACTTCCTTTGATGACATGGAAATATAAGCCAAGTAAACCCTCTCCTCTCCCAAGTTGCTTTTGGTCAGAATGTTGTCACAATAACAAAATGAAACTTGATCATCAGCAAGTTCTCAGAGGCACAGTCACAAGTCATTGTTTCTTGCCTTACCTGATATTGAAGGGGTGGTCCCACAGAGACACCACACCTCCAAACATGCATCACTTGGACTCTTGGTGGAGATTCTGCATCGCACCTAGGGACAAGCACTTGCTACTGTGTTGACCTTGAGTTTTTAGCAAAACTACTTTATTTAGGGCTATTAAATGCTTCTACCTCCCTTCCAACCCCCCAACGCCAGGTAGGAGGGAAAGAAGGTTTGGGGGACAGGGGCGGAGTTCTCTATTCTACTTCCCGCTGGGTGGGGTCGTAGGATTCTTTTGGGGGCAACACCAATACCAGCTGTCTAGAAATCTATAAGTCCAGGTGACCAGAAAAATGAGCAAACAGCAATGTTTGGAGCAGCAGGACGAGCCAGCAGCAAGCGATCCTCCTCCAAGCAATCACGCCTTCTTACGCTGGGCTGTCATATTTATACCCCTCAAGGTCCTCAGAATTCAACTAATTCCACCTGGCAAAGACCATGCTCTGCACGAGACTCTCAACAGGTGAGGACAAGCTGAAATCCCCAACTTGTAATTTTAACACGTTTACATATCATAAACCAAAACATCCACAATACCACTGTCGACTGATGATGTGCCTTCCTCCCCAAGAGGAGGCGCGTGAGGGTCAGGAGAGATTATACCACACCGCTCACGCTCCCAAAGCGGTTGGTGCAAGGACTTAACACTTTCTCTTATGTCACTGCTCCTCCAAGGAAGCCAGCACCCAGAGGCGTCAAGGGAAGGTTGGGGCAGGGCAAAGTGGTAATGAGGGGAAGCAGGTATGATGTAAATTTGTTTTTCTTTGACCTCCTGCCTTCTCTTCTTCATACTTTACTTGGCAAGAGCATGTTCAAGGACAGCTCCCTCCACACATGCGGATAGGCAAGCAAAGGTCCGGGTGGCAGCGGCCTACTTGCCATTACCCATCCAACCCCACCTTTCCCAAATCTCTGCAAAGTGTCCACGGTAAGATCTGCTGTCAGATCAAAGTTCCACCTGGAAAACCTGAGGCACAAGACCTTGCCAAGGGGTGCTTAGCGTACCTGTCTGTGTCAACTTGAGCAAGCAAGGAGCTTCGAATTCTAGTCTGCTATTCACCCTGAAGGGAGAAGGAAAGTGCACAGTCTCACAGGGCTCAAGATACTTGGAAACCTCATCAAGCTCAGAAGATTGCAAGACTTGCAAGGTCACTCCTCAGTGTAATGGGAGCAGTAATCAGCTGCTGGGGATAGGAGACCCTCTTCCTCGGAGCTGCCTGCAGGTTGGATAGAAGGTTCAGAGGTACCGTTTTCATGAGCTGTCATCCACGCTGGAGTAGGCTTTTCAGTGACGCAGCTGCCTTTGAGATGCCCCTGCACTGGTGAGTAACCCCAATAAACTCAGGTTCACAAAGCCAGACTTCATTTGTCATCGTCATCCATCCATCTGGGGTGAGTGAGTCACATGACGGCAGAACCAACTTTACTCTGAGAGCCAAGGCTGTGAGGTGGCTGCGGTGTGGCCACAGGGCCCACCTGTGCAGCTGGAAGTCAGCCCTCACTGAAACCTCTGCGTTGAGGTCTCAGCTCTTCTACCTCTCTGTTTCACAAGCTCAGCTCTGACCATCGCCCCTTTCCATCAGAAACTTTCCTCACTTTCAAACCCTGATGCATGAAACACAAATGGATTCTTTGGTGTCTAACAGCTGCTGCTTTCTGACTCTGAACCATCTTCCCTCCTATTATAGATCCCAGCTTAACTTTTGAATCCACTCTTTCTCAAATTTGCCCCTTGCTTTCAGGCCCCAGGGCCTTAAGTGTGTGTGTGTACACATGTGAATGGAAGTGTTATGCCATGATATATATGTGGAGGTCGGAGGATGACTTGGGTATTGATCTTTACTTTCTACCTTTTGAGCCAAGGTCTGTGTTCATCACTGTACCCCGGACTATCTGGCCTGCAGCATCCAAGAATTCCCCTAGCTCTCTCTCTCATATTGCTGTAAGAATGCTGGGATTACAGGCCTGTGCTAGGCCAACTTTGTATATTTCCTGGGTGATCTGAATTCGGGTTCTCATGCTTCATGGCTAGCATTTTGCCAACTGAGCCATCTCCCAGCCCACCCCAGGACCGTGGCACTCTTCCTCAGTTTGTCTGGTAGAAATTTATTTTCAATGTAGAGACTGAAACTGAAGGAAGACATTGACAATGGTATCCCGGCATCAAGAGCAACCAACTTTTCTCCTGGTGTCCATGCTTTCTTCCAATCCTCTTGCTAACCAAAATCCTGGGGAACATGATGGGAATGTAATCATCAAAACATGTCCTCCATCAACCAACTAGATGAATGATTGTCCAGACCTCGAGACAGTCAGATTAGCAGATAGCTGGCCACTCCCAGAGCCTTAGCTGCTGGTTTGGCCATTCAAGAATTTGTAGTTGTAAACAGCTACTAGGAGGCGTCAACACTGTCAGGCCAATGGCTGCCCTCTGGGAAGTGCTGCCCTAGAGAAGAAACCTTGTGCCTCAGACCGCCAGAAGTCCCTAGCACCAGCTCAGTCCCTCCCTGGTTTATGAGGTAGAGGCGGCGCTTCCAGGAAGCTGTCACTCAGAACTCTGGGGAAGGGTTTGGGTTTCATTCTTAAAATAAAATCACAGACAAGAACATACAATTCTCTGCAGGGAAAATAACCACAGTGATCCATACAGTGGTATGCTATAACAATATCAACAGCGGTGATAATAATAGTAATAACGTGATTATTATAGAATGTCATCAGCTCTAATGTGCTAAACCCAGATGGATCTGGGCAATAGAAAAGAATTACTGACATATACAAATACTGCAAATGCCTAGCTTGGCTGTGTTTGGGGCCATTGGAATGATGGCAATGTCTCTCCTAACAAGCACAGTTGCTCACTGAGGCCAGGCTTTCAAAGAACTTCTTGCTGGTTTTATTTTAGCAGCAATGACAGGAAGCAGATGAGGTGGGCAAGCCACTTTGATTTATTACTGAGGCTCCTATTTGCTCCTCCAATCAGCCTTCATTCAATAAGTGTATTTGAAAGGCTTCTTATGAAGTCAGGGACTTGGCAGGGGCTGGGAGAGGGTTGTAGAGAAAATACAAATTAAATGTAACTTTACACAAATCACAATGTAAATTAAATTTGAATTTCAGAACAGCAGCTGATTTATTTTTTCAGTGTAAATATATTATCAATATTGTACAAGCCATATTTAGACCCCCTTCTCAAATTCATCATTCACCTGCAATTTGGGTTTAATGAGAAGTCCTGTGTTTTTATTGGCTACATTAAGTGACCCTACTGGAGAAGGGGAGAGGGATGAGAAGAATGTGAGAGATGTCTGTGCTCTCAGAACAAGTTTACACTGTGGTGGGAAATCCAAGTGTTCAGGGAGAGGGTTCCAGTCCCTGCCAGCAACCTTCTCAGAACCTTTGTGTTCCAGGAGGAGCACTGTCTGTGGAGTTCACAGGTGGCGGGAGGAAGTTTGAAGGTCTGAGACGGGCCTGGTTGGAATGTGGTGGGAGGGGTAGGCTTGGGAGTGAGGGTGCAGCGCTTGGCATTTGAGGGTCTATAGGATAGATGGGGCCTCAAGCAGACAATCCACAATCCACCATGGCCCGTGTTGAGTTGAAGGAGAGTCTGAGGGGTAATTCATGCTGCCTGGAGGTCTGGGAAGGTGTCCCACATTTGGCTTCAGGATCTTAGAGGGTGAAACACATTGTTTCCCAGAGGGGAGAAAAGCAAATAGCCCTTAGCAGGCACGCCCAACCTTTAAAACATTATTATTTGGGGCACGGGGTGGGGTGGGGTTTGCGAGTCCCACTGTGTGGAGGTGGAGGTCAGGATTTCCTTCCAGTAGTTCCTCTCCTTCTACCACGTGGGTCCTGGGAATGGAAGTCAGGTGTTAGGCTTTATGACAAGGGCCTGAATCCACTGAGTGCTGTGCCAGGACACTGTCGCCTGTGGTAGAGGCAGCAGAGGAACCTGTGGTGTGGGCAAATGTGGGCTTCCAGGTGGCGTTCTAGAATCATGGCATCCTAGCAGCTGTGTGGCCTTGGGCTGCTGCAGAGCCAGAACTCTCCTCTTCTGGGGAGAGTTTATCATGAAACCTGAGGTGGGTGGGTAGTTACTATTCTTCCTCATACATCCTTCCTGCTTCCTTCCAAGCTGGGTGCCCTGCTTTGTCAGAGCTGAGCTCAGGTCCCCTCAGAATAAAAATCTCTTCCTGGCCTCCCTGGATATGGTCCTGAGCTGAGTTCTGGCCCAGAGGGCAAGGCAAATGTTTCCTGACAGTGAGTGTGGGTGCAGGACAAGAAGAAAATATTGTTCTAGGTATTCCAAACAGGATTTAATAGAGGGTTGAGTGCTCATGAAGTAAAATGAGGAGCCAGGGAGAAGGCTTAATGAAAGTGCTTGCCACGTGAGCATGAGGACCCAAGTTTGGAGCTTCAGAACCCACATAAAGCCAGATACAGTCATGTACATGCCTGGAGTCCCAGTATCTCTTTGGTGAGATGGAAGGTGGCGACAGAACCCCCAGAAGCTCAAAGGCCAGCTAGCTTGGTGTATGCGGTGTTGAAAAGCCCTGTCTCAAACAAGACAGAAGCTGAGACCCGACATCTGAGGCTTGCCTCTGGCCTCCACACTCACACACACAAACACGCACACACATCACACACCCAGATTAAAATGATAGCAATGCCATCAGACTGTTATCAGGGCTAGAAGCATGAAGGTTGTGGGAAGTCCTAGGAAATAGCTGTCCCAGATGTAAGGTTGGCCAGACAGGGGACTGGAAGAGGTAACTACTGTGGAAACTGCCAGGAGCAGGAGGTGGGGGTAGCGGGGTGGGGAGTTGGGGGGTTGGGAATGAGGAATGGGGTGTCACATACTTCTGCTGCCTAGGGGAAAGGGGCCTCAGCCTTCTTCCTGTCCGTTGAAGAGCAGCGAGCAGCCCATTGGCCAGAGCCTTGTTGCAAAGGAGCCTGAGCAGTGTAGTCCCAAAGCTTTCCAAGACCCAGGGTCTTTGCAGACCCTGAAAGCAGAGAGTGTGTACATGGAGAGGAGCCAGGCTGAATACCACCTGATAATAATCACTGTTACTCCTTTCTGCTAGCTGCTTGATAAGGCCAGGTCATGCCAGGTGAGCCCAGTGATGCCACCGGAGCTGAGACCTTTGTGCAAACGAGTGATAAACTTCTGCCTTGTTGAAGTCACTGTTTGAAGTGCTGAGCCACTGTCCCGATGCACCTCTGGGAAGTGCAAGATGAGGTCTGAGAGGTGCCACTTCCAGCATGTGCGGTATTGATGTCAGCCACGGGCCAAGTTAGCCCAGCCGTCCATAGGAGAGAAATAGCTCATAGGCAGACAAAGCAGTTTTCAAAACTGCAGGAGGCCCATGCCAGTAGGTCTGCTCAGGGCAGCTGGAGGGAGCTCAGAGGGCTTGCGTTGCAGGGCTAGACTTCCTGGAAAAGACATCACATTGCAGGACATGGAGAAGAGGAAAAAGGCTCTCCAGAGAAGGTCTCTTCTTTCTCTCTACTACCGAGCGATGTCAGCTTGCCAGCCTGCCTTGCTGCCAACGTTAGCCACTGAGGGCTAGCACTGATGGGGACCTGTGGTCAGGAGAAGGAGGGCAGAAGGCCTGCAGGAAACAAGGGTGAGGGCGCTGTGGTGGGGCAGTTTGGAGACTGGCAAGATGGCCTGGAAGAGGAAAAGAAATGGGGTTAGGATGGTTTTACAAGGCAGTGCCGAGGGCCAAGTAAACACATTCAAGGAGAGCCTTGAACATTGGCTTGCCTTTGCCTTCTCTGCCCTGTGGCCTCTCCTTCAGGCTTCTCACCTGTAGCCTAGGGACTAAAGACTATCGTGGATCTACATGCAGACGCAGGGGCTGGCCCATACCGAGTCAGATGGTCTGTCTTGATCTACCATTGGTCAGAGCAGATGTTAGGATGCACATACAGAGAGCAAGGTCAAGGTTGAAATGTGGTACTCTTCAGGGTGTGAAAATCATCCTGGGCAGGTTAGAAATTAGGTCAAGATGGAGATCAGTGTGTGACAAGGCTGGCCTCAGCCTTGGGTCGTAGCTTAGTCTGGGACAAGGTCCACACCTCTAAGCACCAGCACAAGCTCTGCCAGGGTCTGGGGTCCGGGTGGTGTGATAGGAAAGGGGCATGAAGCAAACACTGGGTGAGTCTGTTCAATTTCATACAGTTTTACGCGTTGATCAGATAACAAAAGCGAAATTTGGGGCTCTGCTGGTTTATGTGTCATTTCTTCCTTTGAGTCATCTTTACCCTTCATTTGATTTCTGGGGCCTCCTCCTTAGTCTTCCCTTAAGCCTGTGATTCAGACCTGGGAGGCCTTTGGGAGAAGCCCGAGTGCGCAGGCTTCATGGGAGCAATAAGCTGTTAGTATTCTCGCAGAAGTTCAGGCGTGGAGCCAGCTGAGCAGGTGCCCAGCACAGGGCAGACTGGTGGACACAAGTGCCAGGTCACCCTGAAACCCAGGGGCAGTCAGCAGGCGGGTGGACAGCCGGCTGGGCAGCAGCCAGCACTGTTGAGTTGGGGTAGAGGGTGGGGGCGGACTTACTCAGCTTGTTAGTCAGCATGCCCCAGGGCAGGTGACAGCAATTTACCAGTTCTCAGTGATGGAGTAGCCCAAGAAGGGTAGGAGCCCCCACGCCTGGGCCCTCATGGGCATTCTCATCTGTTAGAGGAAATGCAAATTGACAGTAAGTGACAAGATTGAAAATGTAATTAAGGCAGATGGAACTAACTGGCAAGGATGAAAACCATTCCCTAGGCTCTGGTATTTAAAGTGAGGTCACAGGACAAGCCTGTGCTGGCCATACAACCAGCAAAGGGGAGGCAAGAACGAACTTTCAGATAGCAGCCAAGATATGCAGGGGACAGAGAACTTCAGCAGCACTGCAAGAGATTTAGGTCAGATAAGAGGGTGAACTTCCCAGAGATGAGAGGGGTTAAATGTTGGCACAAGTATAATGCATTTCATTTCCCCACAGATACATGTATCTCTTCTGCACAGGTTTTGACACGACTCTGGACAATTCCACCATTCCAAACTCTGTGTAATGGAAAGTGACTCCATTTTTAAATGAGAATGCTGTCCAGGTGGAAGTAGGTGGCATTTGGGCAGTGGTCAAAAAGAAGGGACTCTACCTGTCACAAGTCCCGAAAGCCTTCCTGTTGGGCAGAGCTGGGTGAGCAGGAGTGTCACTCTCCATGAAAGTGGATGTATACACTATGGGGATCTCTCTAAGGGATGCTTTCTTAGCCCTTGGAGCTACTGACCCTTAGCTGTCCAGAAGCAGAGCAGATGTGAGCCCACAGCGGATGCAGACAGGCTGCCTGGTCCTGGATCTTGCAATAGCGGGAACCCCAGGGGCTGTGTCTACAGTCTGTCTAGAACCTCACAGGAGGTGGGGTGACCACAGTCTGGAGGTGAGTCATTCTAGAATCGGGAGTTCAGCACCAACATCTGGGAAGCCTTTCTTTGCCAACCACTGCTGAGAGCCAGCCTAGCTTTGCTGAGATGGATGGCACTGGCCAGCTTTATTGGCCTCCATTCTCCATAGATCCTGTGCCAGTTCTCTGTGCTGGGCAGCGAGGCAGGCTGAGTAAGTGGCTTCTTTGTGTTTGGTGAGTGCTCAGGTTGGCAGGAGAGAAAAGGCTCCTATTTCAGTTCAAGGCAGTGGTCCAGTCCCCACTTACTGAGGATCTACTCTGCACAAGGACCCAGCGGGGCACTGGCTCACTGTGGAGCGTAAGGATATAGTTTGTAGTTTTCTTGAGGATAGAAACCTTCTAAACAACTAGACAGGAGCAAAGGCACCATGTGGCCTTGTGTAGCAGAGCAGAAGGAAGGATAAACTTAGCACAGCTGTGGGAGCGGCCAGTGCAAGCTACTTAAGAGAGACAGATCTCATCTGTACAGGTGAGAAACAATGGCTCAGAACTGAGAAGATAGGGCTGGGGGATGATTCTGAGTATCCACAGGTTCCTGTTGTGGAAGCACAAGGACCTAAGTTTAGAACCTCAACACTCAATGCCAAAATCTACATGTGGCGGTTCAGGCCTACAACCCCAACTCTGGAGGGTAGAGATAAGCAGCTCCTGGGGGCTCACTGCCCAGCCAGTCTAGCCAAAATTGTGAATTCCAGGCTCAATGAGAGATCCTGCCTCAAAGAACAAGGTGGAAAATGACACAGGTGGAGAAGCCATCCTGTTGGCAACCTCTGGGCTACACAAGTGACTGCTTGGACAAGCACCACCCCCAACACACAAGTGTACACATACATATACTACCCCACATCTATAACACACACACAAGCAAAAACACGGAGTGCATCCTGGTGTGCTTGATTGCCACAGGGTGGGAGCAGTGTTGAGAGAGTTTTTCTGAGCATTAGGACTGTCCTAAGGCGAGGAAATGAAAGAGAGAGCCTTGATGGCTTCAGCAGATGTGAGATGGCTGTAGGTCAAATGTTCTCTGTGAGAAAACCTTGGACCTAGACATGTCCCTCCCCCAGGTCTCCAGGAGGTTAGGCCACATCTTTACAAACAGGACTAGGTCCTTTGTAGCTCTCCTTCTTGAATGTGTGGAGCAGAAGACAAAAACCAGATTTGAATAAACTGACAACTATCTAGTGTGGGAGTCGTAAGCGATCAGTCATTCTGCACCTTCACATGGCTGAGAGGTGACCATATTCACATGGATGAATAGGCCTGTGAACCAGTCCCTCTGTGTCCTGGGCAATTGGAAGAGAGCTCTGGGGCCAACCTTTCATTCTCTGGCCACCAGAGAGGTTGTAACTGAAACAAGTTGGTACTGACATTTGCTGGGCACATCCTTGTTATGGATACTGAACATAAAACAGGCCAGCATCACTCGGGAGATTGGAGAAGCTCTTTCATTTCAAGCACCCCATCCATCCATCCGTCACAGGCCCAGCATTCACGCCTGCCGCCAGAACTCTGGTCTGTCACAGCGATATTTATTGGGGATGTGAAGTCATAATTTACGTCACTCCTTGTCTCCTTCAGGGGCAGTTTTTCTGAAGCATCTCTATCTCTGTCTCACTGTCCCTCATGTTCCTAGATATGTGTGCACTCACTGGCAGCCCTCTTTAGAAGAGCCTCTCCATTGTTTTCACCAATGCCAGGCTCACACTTGGGAGAAGCCCAACCCTCTGACCTCAGAGAAAGGACCTGGGAGAATGAGCTATAGTACAGAGGAGGTAGGCTGATCTCAGACTTTTTATCACTTTGACAAAATACCCAACAGATACAACTTAAGGGTAGAAGGGTTTGTTTTAGCTAATGGCTTCAGAAGCTTCAGTCCATGGTTCCTGGCACCATGAATGGGCCTGTAGTAAGACAGAGCATCATGGTGGCAGGAGCGAATGGCAGAGAAGAATCACCTCATGATGCAAGGGAAGCAGAAAGGGGGAGAGGGAGGGACCCTGGACAGGAGACACCCAAGGACTTACTTTCTCCAGCCAGGCTGTACCTTCTGAAATTTCCAGAATTTTCTCAAATAGCTGGGGTCATGCTGCCAATCATGAGCCTCTCTATATCCAAGCCCTAATGGGTGCTGACTTGGTTTGCTGTTGGAGTCTGAACATTGCGGGTCAGACAGGATGGCTGTAAGAGGCTAGTGGTGAGTCCAGGTGCCAACTGTGTGGCCTGAAGTCACTTCTTCATTTAGGGCTTCTCCCATTGCCTCCACAGAACGAAGGGGTTCATTGACGAGTTCTGCCACTTCCTTCTACTCTGAATCTGGGGATCCAGGCAGTGATTCATCAACCATTTCAGGGCTTAGCCTAGTAAAGTGTGAGCATCCCGGAATTGCAGATGGAAGTCAGAGCCGTGAATCAAGTGAGCCATGAGAAAGCACCTCTAATTTCTCCTCACACTGTGGGGGTCCCCAAAAGCTATCCTTTCAGGAGGAGGTGTTCCTTCTGTTCATGAGACTTCTTCCTCTTCTCCCCTCACTGCTCTTCTTCATTGTATATACTGACTGTCCTGACATTTTCAGACATGTATGTATTATATACTGAGCAAAGTGACTCATACCTCTGCCCTCCTCTTTCTCCTCTGTCTTTTGTTCCTTAAGATAGTCTCCCTAGACTTCACTCCTTCTTTCACATCATATGTACAAACGTGATTTTATTTATCTGTGTAAAATCTAGGAACCACATATAAGAGAAAAAACTTACATGGTACTGAGCTTGGCTTCATTCACTTGATGTAGTCATCTCTAGTTGCATTCACTTTCTGCAAATGACAATGTGTTCTTTCCGGCTGAAGAAAAGGCCACTGTGTATATATACACTGCATCTTTTTATCCACTCCCCTGCGGTTGGACACCTGTAACTTCACGACTGTGACTAGTGCCGAAAGCAACATGGATGTGGGATATGCTGACCTGGTGTTCTTAGGGTCCTAGCATTGAGTCAGATTTGAGCCAAGGTCTAAGTCTGAAACCTCAACCCCCAAACTGATAGATCTTTCTCACCATGATTAAGTAGGTTGTGTCATATGTGAAACTCTAACCCCAGTGCCCTGAATGTGTCTGTGGTGTGACAGTCTTTTAGAGGAGTATTTAGTGTAATAGGAGGCCATAGTGTGAGTCTGGATCCATGTGACTTACAGCAGTTACCACAAGAGGGAATTTGAGCTCAGAGACACCACGATGAAGGAACCTGGGAACACTACCAGAGGCAGCAGGAGGCGGCCACCTGTGAGTCAAGAGAGAGAGCTTGGAGAACAGTCACCAACTTCAGAACTGTTATTGGAATCTCTGATTTTCTCTGATGGGGCCCTACAGGGTCAAAGCACCATCACACAGAGGGAACCACTGAGCAGCATGACATATCTTTAGCTGACTTTCTATAAACAGCCACTGTGATTAGTTGAATCATTTTTCAAATTAACAGTTTTTTAATTCTCCTATGACTTAATAGAGTGAAAACACATTCTAGTTTCTTCTAATACTGCTGTTTACTGGCTAGGATCAGGACAAGTTCGCTGTCGTTTCTGCTTGTGCTAAATCAGGCTCTGAGACTAGGTTTTGGTTGTCGATGGTCAGTCGGTTCGGCTTTGGTTTCTTTACTGTAGGTGCCCACGTATCTTCCATTTAAATTGCTTTTAAGTTTAACCTTGTCAGTCTTACTCTTATGGTGATTTTCAACTGCTGTGTACAAAGGCTGGATGCTATCATCTCTGTTTTTCATATAACACAATTAAATGCAATATCACACTTTTTTAAAAAAAAGTCTCCCCGTGTCCAAATAGGTTTGAAGTGGCTTTACAGGAAAGCAAAGCTCTGGCAGAGAATCGTTTGCGATAAGAAGCCACATGACTCACGGCAGCAGCTCTGACTGCAGAGATGAGCACGGATGCGAAGACTCCCAGCGGCATCCCAGCACTCTTACTCATTAGCCATGAGGTGGGGTAAGTAACGTGTGAGCCAGCAAGTTGCTTCCTTCTCGGGTTTTGACCCTCCTCTCTCCGAGAAGGCTTGGTAAATGGGAAAGAGAGAGCCATAGCCTGCACTGAAAATACTGAGCTTGTGGCAATTAATCACCCACTTTAGCTCTGAGGTCCTGGCAGCCCAGACCAAAGTAGAAGCAAAAGGATATAGCGTTCTCCATGCCAGAACAAAAGGCCAGTTTTTAGGGGACATAAACAGGCTCCTGGCATTAAATTCTAAGTGGAATTTATCATGGGAGCCATTACTTAAGGTACACTGAGCTACAAGCTGGAGAGAAATCTTCCTGAGTTCGATAGAAAACAGACGTGTTCTTCACAATACCTTGCTTGTAGAAGCGGCAGCCTGTACCAAAGCACAGCTGAAGACAGTGTTAGAGAATGCCTTGGGCTAGAAGGGTAAGAAAACCTGGGTCAACGAGGAAAGCAGGCATTCCTGTGACATGGGGAGAAAACAGGGATGAGTATGCTCCAGGTGAGTGAGGAGAGAGAAGAGGCTCCCAGCCCCAAGGTTTCCAGACTCAAGGACAGCTGGTGTTTCTGTCTGTGGTGAAGCCTTGTCTGAAGGAGGCCTTTCATCTTAAACTTCAGAAGCTTCTAGAACAATGTGGCAGGAGGGAGAAGGACAGTCAGCCGCCCCACTGTAGGTGTTCCTACTTACGGATGTGAGCTGTCAGGGTCACTCTCATTCAGCAAACAGCTCAGGGATGGGGCATAGAACCTCAATAAATGTTTGGTAGTGCTCCTGAGAGGAGGGGCAGTCTCCAGTGTGCCTCTTTTCCTGCTGTTCTTAGGATATCTGGGGAAATGTCTAGTGTTTTCTGTGTCCTAAAGGGTACATGAAAATGAAATGCCCAGTTCTCAAGCCTGGCTCAGCTCAACCCGTTCTACTCAAATGAGGATGGGCAAGACATCATGTGGCCTACCCCCCATCCCCTCCTTAGCTCACCCACATTCCAATCAGAGAATTGACCTTGCTGTTCTGAGGGCCACTGATGTCAAGGTAAATGCTGGGTTTGTTTTTGTTCTGAGGCAGGGTCTCATGCAGCTCAGGTTTGCTCTGTGTTTAGCTAAAGCCAGCCTTGGGCTCCTGCCTTCACATCCCATGATGAGATTGCCAGGGATATGCCACCAAGCACAGCTTGGAGCTGAACTGGAAGAGGTAAAGACAAACCTTTGGATTCCTTTGGCTCATGAGTCTGATTCAGAGCAGACATGAAAATTCTCACTCCTCTTACTGATTGTAAGAGATCTTAGCAATTGTGGAGATCACTAATTATAGACCAAACCCTGGGCCTTCTCTCCTTCACAATGAGAGTCACAGCTAGGTATGTGGCTACTCAGCTATGGACTGCATTTCCTACTTTTCCTTGTAACAGAGTACGATCCCAGAACCAAAATTTCAGTAGAGTAGATGCATTATACTTCACGCTGATTAACAATCATCCAGTCTGCCCCTTTAATTACAGACGATGCTGAAGGCCCCAGAAAAGACCTGCTCCAGGCACACACCAATCAGGAACAACTTTGGGGACTCCAGGACCTCCGATTTGGTTTGGGACACAGACCTCCCCTTGTAGATGCTGAGCACACTGCAATCTCTTCTACTTGATGTTTGGTGCAGGGTGATAGCCATCCCAAATGCCCACACTTTAATCCTGGAACCCATGAATGTGTCACACTGATGTGATAGAAGGGAGCTAAGATTGAACATGGAAAGAAGGCCATTAATCAGTTGATCTGGAAACTGGGAGATGATCCTGGATTATCTGGCTTGATGCAATGGGAGCACAAGCTCTGAAAAGGTAGGAGACAGAAGTCAATGTCAAAACTACTTTCTATGGCCTCAGTGGCCTTTAGTCAAACAGGATCTGAAATAGACAATTCATAAGCTTGACATAAATTTTATGTTAGCATACTATAGTTAATATATTTTATTATTAATTATTATTGTTAATCTTTTGGCAAGTCTCATTTATAAATAAATTTTTTATCATTTATTTATGTTTGCATAAAATAGTATAGATTGACTTTGATGCATTGATATCGGGCATTCGCTGAAGGTCTTGGGATGTATTCCCTGGAGAATAAGGAGGACCAGTGCAGTGCAGTCCTTCTTACTGGCTCTGAAGAAAGGACTCAGTCCCCTGGAGTCACACTGATGACTGACAGGACCTGCACATCTGTGAAAGGCACACATTCAGAGTGACTGGCAGACGTGCACTGAAAGTTCTAATGAACCTTCTACCACATCCTTGGGGTTGCTGACTCCTTCATACACATTTATTTTGTGGGAGAATAGCAGGCTGCAGCCCAGCCTGGAGCTCACTCTCTAGCCCTTTGGAAAGAGACCCAGATTAATGGTTTGTCCTGCCTTCCCCTGGCCTTAGCCAGCCTCAGGCTGAAGGCACTTGTCCTAGTTAGGTTTCTATTGCTGCAATAAACACCATGACCAAAAGCAATTCTTTCTTTGGGAGAGAAAGAATTTATTTCAGTTTTTACTTCCAGGTAATGAACCATCGTCTGGGGAAGTCAGGGCAGGGACTCAAGGTAGGAACTTGGAAGTGGGAACTGATACGGAGGCTGTGGAAGGATGTGCTAGTGGCTTGTTCCTGTCATATACAACCCAGACCACCTGCCTAGGGGCGGTACTGCCCAAATTAGTCATTGATCCAGAAGATGCCCACAGACTTGCCTGAGCCATTTTCTCACTTGAAGTTCTCTCTTCTCAGATGCTCCATGATCGTGTGGAGCTGATGAATACACATCTACCCAGGGCCTGGATCCCCCATTCTACGCCCAAGCTCCTGAAACAGCAGGTGGCACATTGTCCTTCCTTCGCAGCAGAAGGCACTGGAAGCTTCTCTACTGCTTGGCACTGTTAAGATGGGGGCTCGTGCCAGAAGAGCTGGGATGGAATGAAGAAGACAAGAAGGGCAGGAAACTAAGTAGGAATGTTGGCAGAGCTCCTGCTCTGAACTCAGGCTGTGCAAATATCAGTTCATTCTTCCAGTTATGAATTTACTCACAGACTACTCCAGCAAGAACACAGGGAAGGTTCAGCATGGTCAGTCCTGGTCCAGCCTCTGAGGAACCCTCTGGATAACAAATGCTCTGAATGTTCCATTTGCCCTTGCACAGAATCCCTAGGAGGCAGGCATTAGTCTACCTGCCTTACAGGTGAGGAAACACCTTGATAAGCAAGGTCAGACACTGAGGCCCACACTTATTCTCCCTGCAGGTAGGGAGAATGGAAAGCAGAACTGGCTTTAAATTCTGTTACCATTACCTCCTCATTCAGTGTATCTGTCCCCATCTGTAAAATGCAGCCCCCTTTCAGGGTGGTCATGCAGTCAGTCTCTGTTGTGATGCACAATTCTTAGTGCCTGGTTCATGACACGGAGGTTCTGTTGACTGTGAGTCCTGTACCTCTTCAGATCCTCACAGGAAGCCAGGCCACCATGGAGAAGAACAGAGTCAGCATCAGGAAAAGCAGGTGGTTAAGAACTTGGGAGTGCTGGATGCTATGGGAGGCAGACTTTCATCTATCTGTCATCAAGCACCAGCTGACTGTCCCAAGGATTTGAGGAGATGGAAGACCCAGGATGTTTGACCTACACCCTTGTGGAACTCTAAGCATGGCCAAGGGGTGGGGGCAAAGAGACATTTAGAGCAACATAAACACTTGACCCTGAGCTCATAGCATGGTGCTTTAGGACATAAAAGTATCCTGGAGAAAGGAGGTCTTGAGCTAAGCCACCAATGGACCTAGGTGACTGAGAAAGAGGCAAATGCTAAAAGACTCTCAAGCAGGCCCAGCCACTGGGCTGTGCTTAAATAACAAACAATCAAAGGACATGAAGCTGGAAGAGGGACGGGGCACTAGGAAGTATTAATGGGTGGATATGATTGATATACATTGTATAAATGTATGGACCATTCAAAAAATACAGACCCCAGAAAGTGTTGTCTTGAAGTAATTATAGACTTTAAGAAGGTGTAGGGGCTGAAGAGATGGTTCCATTGGTAAAATGCTTCCTTTCCAGTCACCAGGGCCTGAATCTGATTCCCAGTTCCCATACAGTACAGAAGTCAGGATGACAGTGCAAGCTTGCAACCCTAGAACTTGGGAAGTGAAGACAGGTAGATACCCAGGTCTTTCTGGCTCGACAGCCTGGCATTTGGTGAGCTCCAGTTCAATGAGAGACTCAGTCTCAAAAGCAAGCAAAGAAATGAAGGTAGATAGTGCCTGAGGGATGACAGCTAGTGTTATCTTCTAGAACACACATACACACACACACACACACTGAGAGAAAGAGAGGGGGGAGGGAGAAGGACCAAGACAGGGACAGAGTCAGAGAGACAGAGAGAGAGAGCAAGAAAGCATCCTAGGTACCTCTCCCCTGGCTTCCCCCTGTGGTGTGAAAGAATAACAGCAGCACAGGTATCAAACTAGAAAATGGACCCTGGCACAGCTTAACTAGCCAATCTAAAGACCTGACTTGCCTTTTGCCACATTTTCATGAGTGCTCTTTGCATGTGTATATGTATACTGGCCCCATGTGTTAGTCCATTATTGCCCCCACCAAAGTCAGGGTAAAGAATGGCTGTCTCTGTAAAAGGGTCTCACTCCAGGGCACATCTGCAGATTGCCCACTTTGTGCCTTATGCAGGCCCCAAGGCTGGTCTGTCTGTCCCATCAAGCTCTGCCCAGTGAGGCAGGTGAGGGCCTGGGTGTCTGGGAAGAGGTCTCAGAGGTCTAAGTTCTGTGAGGAGGCACATCTTGCTATGTGTTTGATCATTCCAAGAGGCTTGGGGACAAGGCTTTGGGATTCAGCACCATGGACAGGCCCAGGGCGGCAAGACAAGGAGGGCTTCTAGACCACGACAGCTGAAGTGTTGCCTTTCTGGGTAAACTTGGAATCTGGAGATGGACTGAACTTGGATGACCCCCACATCACCCCTACCTGGCTGCAGGGCAGGGAAATGAGAACATTTGAAGAGGGCAGATGCCTGCCTTCCATTATTCAGGACTCATCCCCAGTCTTCTGTTCCGAGGTTTTCTCCTTGACTTTCCCACCTTGCTTGCTTCCTGTGAATTAATTTCCCTACAGTCTGGCAGAACCATCCAAGACAGCCCAGAAGCACTCCGTGTGCTTTTCCCTGCCTTCTCCCACATACAAGAATGCACCCTGATGGGATGTGACTGCCTCTAACAGGACCAGCTTGTCCTTCGCTCATGTTTCTCATTGTGTCCTTTTCTCCCGCCCAGTGCAGCACTAAGCAATCAGAGTTTTTCTGGAGGACACACTAGCCATGGGACTGCAGTTTTGATTCTCCTTGTATTGGCCACATCACCGGGACAGGGAGCTGAGAGGGCATGGTCAAATGTCAAGGCATCTTCCAGAAGCCCAGCCTTCCTATTCCTCCACCACATTCAAACTCTTGTCCACGGGCATCTTCCCCCACCCTTAGCCCCAGAATTCTCTGTGTATTGTGTGATCACCTTATCAAGACAGGGGACAGCATCATAAAGGAACCTTACCAAGCATCCCGATGGCCCCTCTGGAGATAAAGGACTTGTCCTCACAGCTGCTGGAAGATGGTTGCTTGACAATTCACATCTGCCAGCCTCTCTGGGGTTGACTCAGATGAAAAAAAAAGCACTTTTGCCCTAGGTAACACCCCACCCAGGGCACTCCACACCGCAGACCAGTCAGTGACCCCAACAACAAGAGTCTGAAGAGTCGCCTTGTCTTTGAGATCTAGTGGAGCCACCTGAAACTTCTGCTGAGGCTGCCCTGCTGGCCAGCTTCTGCCTCTCCCCCACCCTGTTTTCTCCCTCCTCACATAAGCATTGGTCTGAGACGGTGCTTGGATGAGCTCTGCATGCTAATCATCTTAGCATCAGCTCCTACCTGACTACCTTATGGCATCTCTGCAGTGCTGGTCCTCTGGGACTAAGCTTCTTGCTAACACCTATGCTTACTAGCTGGCTATACAAACCCAGGCTTGCTGAGAGAGAGAGGAAATCCACCCTCCATATCTATCTCCTTAAGTCTCCTGGAAGGCTGACTCATGATAACGATTAGCCTTACATCTAGAAAGTTCCTAGGGCCATCTGTTTAGGGAAATGGGCTTTTAAAATAAGATTTATATATTTATACAGTATTCTGTACTGCATGTATGCCTACACATCAGAAGAGAACACCAGATCTCATTATAGATGGTGGTGAGCCACCATGTGGCTGCTGGGAACGCATGACCTTTGGAATTGCAGCCGGTGCTCTTAACCTCTGAGCCGTCTCTCCAGCCCAGGAAATGGGCTTTAAAGGTAGGCATACTGGGACTAGGACCTTAATTTCTTCGCTAACCAACTAGGTGACCTTGGACCATTATCCATCTCTCCATCTGGAACTCCCTCATTTGGAACATGTAATGATAACAAAAGCACTGTAGGCTTTTTGTGAGGAATAAATGATAGAGTGGAAGCAAGCATGCAAAGACACCATGGTGCCTGCCATGTGAATGTGCACTCAGTACATACTTATGCCACTCTCTTCTTTTATGTCTGGGGTAACCTAACTAATTGCCAATCTATATTTTTATTTTTAATAAATTTGTAAAGTAAAATTAATTAGATAAATAGACACTGTTTTTAGACAGCACCTGTCTGGAAGTCACGACATAGGCCAAGTTGGCCTGAAACCCATGAGCAGGCTGCCCTCAAACCTGTGGAAGTTCACCTGACTCAGTCTCTTGACTGAAGAATTACAGGCTGCCTCTTCCAGCTAGTGTTGATTTCAGTGAAGAGCTGATTCTTGGAGATAAAGGACCATCTCGTTACCCCATGATCTTCTGCCTTTCAATCTTACAGGGGGCTGGGAGCTCACACAGCCGGTGTCCCCAAAAGTAGTGGGACCATCTAAGGAGCAACACTTACTTGCTTAAAACTTCATCTCACATAAGTGGTGAGAACTGTGTCACCACGTCGAATCATTATTTCATGTACTCCTAAGTTTGTTTAAGGTGTTCTGTTCAAAACTTTTAATTGACTCTATCTATCTATCTATCTATCTATCTATCTATCTATCTATCTATCT
>NW_026596039.1:19646272-19711093 GCF_907164565.1 Psammomys obesus | reverse complement strand
TCTATCTATCTATCTATCTATCTATCTATCTATCTATCTATCTATCTATCTTTTTTTTTGAGACAGGGTTTCTCTGTGTAGCTTTGGTTATCCTGGACTTGCTTTGTAGACCACTTGCCTTGAACTCATAGTGATCCACCTGCTGCTGCCTCCCTGAATACACCACCATGCCCAGCTTAATTGATTCATTTTGGAGACTTACAAAAGTCTACAGAAAAAGTACAAGTCTACAGAAAAAGTTTAGAATTTTCCTTAGGATGGATGAGGGCTTTCTTGTGACACTCATTCAACTTAATTTTCCATATATTTAAAAAATATATTTGTTTTATTTTATGTGTATGTGTGTGTGTGCTTGAGTGTATGTTTGTTCACCGTGTACATGCAGAAGTCAAGAGAAGTAGCAGAGCCCCTGGAACTGGAGTTAAAGACAGTTGTGAGCTGCCAAATGAGTCCTGGGAACTGACCTTGGGTTTTCTCCAGCCCCTAGTCATCATTATCTACCTATTTCTCCTTCTCCTCCTCTTCTATAAAAAAGTCTTGACATATAATGAAGATTCTTCATGATATGAGGAACAGTGAATTTTTTTCACTTTACCCCAAGGAAAAATGGAAGCCAGCCAAGCTGCTGTTCATATCTGGCTGGAGTAGAGATTTTGTTTCCTTAAGACACAGGGCCGGGGGCTGGAGAGATGGCTCAGTGGTTAAGAGCACTGTCTGTCATTCCAGAAGTCTTGAGTTCAATTCCCAGCAACCACCTCTTCTGGAGTGCAGGTGTACATGCAGATAGAGCACTCATAGATGTAAAATAAATAAATCTTAAAAAAAAAAAAAGACAGGGCCACCACATGTCACCTGGGCAGCTTGGTAGAGCTGGCCCTGGTTGTGTGAGTTGGGAGAGCTTGCTCCTTGCTGTAATCAGAAAAGCTGTCCCTGCCCCTCATCTGAGCAAAGCAGGAGAGCTGGTGCAGAACAACTCAGCTGCCACCAGGCCCAGATGTTGGAATGCTGGCCCCACCCAACACCTACTTCATCCTGAACTGCTGGAGCACATTGAAGAGGTAAGTCCTTCAGAACCAAAGATTCAGGGTCTCCATGACACAGGGCAACAACAGGATATTTGAGAGCAGTCCCAGTGAGGATCTGATATTGCTAGAGTAGCAGAAGCCAGAGGCCTTGAACGAGACCAGTGACTCATTGCAATGAACATTTGCAAGTAAAGCTGTTTGGGGGAAAAATAAAAAAATATTTTTTTTTTTTTGTAGTTGTTGTGTTCTTTGGTGGGGGAAGTTGCAAGGGTGAAAGGCAGATATGAAGAAACAAGAAGATGAGTGGGATTGGGCTACATGATGTAAAGTTCCCGAAGAATCAATAAAAAGTAAGAGACAGTGGGGCAGCCTTCTTTCAAAATAGGTGAAGGTTGGAGAAGAGGAAGTACCTTAAGTTAAGGCTACTTGAAACCTGTCACTGAAAGAGATGTAAACAAATGCTCGACTCTTTATTCAGAACAACTTCCAACCAGCACACACTGTACTCAGTGACGCTAACAAGCAGGCTGGAGAATGCTGAGTGCAGCCCCAACTAAAGGTCCACCTCGGGGAAGGCTGCTGGCCTCAGCAGTTGCTGCTGGGGCCTTGGCGAGAGCTTTCTCTCTCCATTCCATTTTCACTGTCTCTATTTTAATGCTTTCTCCATTTCACTCTCCTCTCTCTCTCCCTCTCTGAGTATACATTTCTTTTCATCTCTTCATTTGTCTGTCTCTGTCTGTCCTTATCACAGTGACTGAGTCTCCTAGATCTTTCACTGAATAAATCTGACAAACATTGATTCCTGCCTCCACCGAGATGGCTGGGCTCTGTGATATGCAGGCTGCTGTCCCTGATTCTTTTGCCCATCTCTGTACCTTCACTGGTCATGCTCGATCTGCCCAGGAACCCCAGTTCCTGCTTCTGAAGGCAGGGACAATTCCCACTCCACATGTCCCATGCCCTGGAAATGACCGTAACCTACATTTTGTGTAACTTCAAATGTTCAGACTCTCTGTCCCACCTTGAAGAGGTGAGAACGCCTCTCCCATAAGTCTTGAATGATCAGTTGACATTTCTGTCACAACACAGGTGACTCTGTGGCAGCAAAGGCCAAGGCCATGACATTCATCTTCCTGACCTCAAGGATATCTGGCGAAAGGCAGACAGGATCTGTTTGGTCTCGCTGGGCGTTATGATCTATTAAAAATAAGTAAATATTGTAATTTAGTCTTTTTTTTTTAAGACAGAGTCTCATGTAAGGTGGCCTCAAACTTGCTATGACCTTGAACTTTTGATCTTATGTCTCTAACTACTAAATATGAGGATTACAGGCCTGTGCCACCGTGCCTAGGACATGCTGTGCTGGGGATAGAATCCAAGGCTTTTCATATGCTAGGCAAGCATTCTGCCATCTAGACTTGAGATCTGTCTCTTGAGAGTCATAAGCCAAAATATCTGCTGCATAAGAGCATAATATCCCAGTGAGAGATGTTAAGATTTGGGGTAGTTGTCAGGTGGGGCAGTGAGGATACCAACAGGGCCAACAGGGAAATTCAGAGGCCACAAAGAACTCACCCCCACCATGTGTATGTGTGTTTAGAGGAAAGACAGACAGACAGAGAGAAAGAGAGAGAGAGAGGGAACATGCATGCATACCTCAGGGGCTGTGTCTCTGTTAACATCCACAGGCCTCAATCTTTGGGCTTTCTTTAGGTGGGTACAGATTGGCTACAGAACACAAAAGCAAAGGGCAGAACTTATTTATATGACTTTGGCATTGACCATTAGGTTTTATCATGGACAGCAGACATGGGATGTATTGGTTTTTGTGTCAGGAAACGAGGAAGCAGGCTGTATTGAAAACAACCACAGAAAAAGAAAGTTTTAGGTGGGCTTAAGAATGGTTACAACTGCACCCAGTTAATAAGGCACAGTCAGCCCAGCAGGCTTTGCTCCAGACATTTGTGATTCAAGGATCTGAGCACCTTTTCCATCATCTCTTTATTCTCTTCCTTTCAGACTCGGGTCCCTGAAGGACCCATGGGCAGGGATTCACCGGGCTTGTCTCCATCTTCTCTGCCTTCCCAGTAGACCTCCTTCCTGGCTCCCTGCCTACCCTACCATCTCTAACCCTATTTCTTTGTTTGTGCTACTTTGTTCCCATGCTCCTGCACAGGGCTGTCCCATGTGACTCCTGCTGTGTTTTACCTGCACTTTTGACACTGAGTGTGGAGTAGGGTCATTGAATAGCAAATAAGGCCCCTACTCCAAAGTGTTTCCTTCCCAGGACCTTCTTTTTCCCAGGCTTATCCTAAGAATAAAAAGTTTCTGTGGACTGTTGAATGAGTTTTTGAAAATGAGTGTGTATACCATGCCTAGCATTATGAAGCAATTTCAGGTGGGTGCGTTATCTTATTGAATTAAAGATCAGCCTGTTATAGAAGAAACCTGAACCCAAAGAGGTTTCTCAAAGCATCATCATCAGGGCAAGGCTAGCAACCTGTTTCCGAAGCTGGGGCTTGTCCTATCGCTCATTCTTGTAAACAAACAAGGGAGGGAAAAATACTTCCACGTTTTTGCTCAGAAAGTTAATTAACTAGCTCACTTATTTATGGTACTGGGGAATCAAACCTAGGGAGAGGGGGCTGCAAGGCAGCGCTCTACCACTGAGCTGTACCCAGCTGAAAATCCTCCCGTCCCTTAGCAGATGCTTGGGAGCTACGTGCAGCTCTTCAGGGCCTGCCACGGCCTGAACCAGACTCAGGAGTGCCAGGAACCTTGGCTCTTAGAGCAGAATAGTCATGCTCTGGGCCAGGAGGGCGCAGTGGGTGACAGATCCTTAGCCAGGGGAAGACTGGAGGTGAGAGGAAGTTCTGCAGTGGGGAGGATGCCCCTTGAGCTGGTGTCAGCCAGAGGCTTAGAGGTGACAGCACCAAGGGCTTCCAGGTTGCAGGCAGGATCCGGTCTCCAGCTCCTGGTGGGAAACAGGAGGCCAGCCCTGCAAGACCGCTTTTGAAGCTCTCCAGGGGAGGGCTATGTGACTGAAAGCCTTCCTAGTGAAGAGTGTGGCCTCAGGCCACCAGCCGGAGGGAGCATCTGAAGCCAGTTTGAAGCTGGGAGGAACAAGCTGGAAACTGACTTTTATGCCACCTGTCTTTGGTGCCTTTATCAAGCTCCCTCTGCTCTTTGTCCTTGAGCTGTGACGTCAGGTTGTGTCAGATGAAGAAGCAGCAGGTGGAAGCAGGGGCTGTGTCAGGTGGCTGAAAAGAGAAAGCTTGCTCCTGCCCTAGTGTCAGGGTGGGGTGGGGGTCTCTGCGGCTGCTGGCAGTCAGGGACCTCAAGCCTTCCTAGATCCTGGACCTCTGGGGGACTCTGGCTCTGAGTCAAACTTGTCTGGCTGCCAGGCTGGACATGCCCTTCAGCCTTCTCTGTGTGCAGCGTGTTTGAGCCTGGTACTTGCTGTGCTGGCTCGTTACTGCTGGTAGGAGTGTTTCCCAAAGAGAACAGGATTTTCTGCAGAGGAGGGTCCACATGTGAGGCACTTCTGTGGCTCCATGAAGGAGAATGGGGAGGATGATGAAGAAATAGGCGGCCCCTACCCAGTCCCCACCAGCAGCTTAAAGCAGCACACACAAACAGACACACACACACACACACACACACACACACACACACACACACCCTGCCAACCAGGCCCAGACAAGGAGGGCTCCCCAGAAAAGTCAGTTTCCACTGAGCTCTAGAGGCCAGCTCTGCACCTGTACAAGATGCCTATGTCATAGCTAGGTGGCAAATGATCAAGGACTGAGCGAGTGCCTCCACTCCTCCATGCCATGCTCCTCCATCCGGGCCCCAGCTGTGCACCATTGCCTCGGCCTCCTCTTGTGACTCCTCCTTGACTCTGGGTTCAGCTACATGACTTGCTTTGGCCAATGAACACCAGCACGCAGCTGTAAGCAGAAGATGGGGATGGGTGTGTATTCAGGAGTCTGGCTTCCTGTACTTCTGCTGTCACTAAGAACAGCCTGAGATGACCTTGCTGTGAATATGAGACGTGCAGGGAAGGCCAGTCTCCCTACTCTCCCAACCTAGCCAAGGCGAACCTGCCTCCAGATGTGAGCAAGACCAGCTGGAGCCTGAAGAACCAGCCAGCGGGGCTGGCCCAAGGCTGCTGAGCATGGAATAGTCGCTGTAATTGTGGGGAAGAGAGGAAGCCCGGGTGAGAGTGTAAGGAGCAAATGAAGTCCTGCAAAGATGTCTATTGACAAGGACCCTGAGAACAATGAGAATGCAAAGCCTTCCCCAAGGCAGACTTGGAACAGGCAAAGCCTTTTCTCTGGTCAGCGTGCAAATGCTGACAGCATTTACAGCAAGCATGGACCCTCCTCCCAGATGTTTGCAGCCTGAGACTTCTCCCTACCTGAGACTAGCTAACTTCTCCTACACTGTCTGAAAAAAGTGTTGAGCTTCCAGGTTGTTGCAGGAGCTTTTGCTGCTCCTCCAGAGTGACCACAGACCACCCGATCCTGGACTTTCTGGAGGTGTGTCTGTGTGTCCTTTCTCTATTCTTTTGTCACTCTGGTCAGGTTTTCAAGCCACTGCAGTTGGGACAGTGTGCCACACAGCATTACCATGACAGGATAGTGACCAAAGCCTAGACAGCCAGCTTCTAGAAGGACAAGTTTGCCCATCACGGCACTCCCAATAGCCCGGCACCTGGCAGCTGAGCCCATCTTCAGCTGGCACTTCTGCTGCCTGCCCCTCCACTTAAGACCTCATGCCTATCTTGTATCTTTGCACAAACTGTCCCCTTCTGAATGCCTGTTCTCGTCTCATTCTCTTTGAATTCTGCTCCTCCTCCAGGTCATACCCTGAAGCCTTCACTCGTGTCATAGCCACTGTGAGTCCTTTGGGAATGAAGCCAGGTGTGGTTGAATGAGGTTCCCCCATCTTCTTCCTGTCTCTGCTGGCCCGTGTCTCACTGTGCTCTGCCAGCGACTTCACCGACCGTGGGACTGTCCCATCATAGGGCTGCGAATATTTCCTGGCTGCACAGGGAGCAGCCCCATGCAACACCAGGTCTCTCCAAGTCTCTGCACAGGGAGCAGCCCCATGCAACACCAGGTCTCTCCAAGTCTCCACACAGGCCTTGCTGTACACAGTGTCCCCGATGGGGCAAGGAATAGAGACGAACGATTTCCAGCTATTGATTTTGGCATCCATAATCCATCCTAAAAGGCCCCAGTGGAAACCCCTTCAAGGTTTATTTTCAGTTCCTGATTGTTCTACAACATTTGGCCGAGGCCTGCCCTTCTCTGGGCCTCAGTTTCCCCATGTGTATAATGAGTTGCCTGCCCCATGCCCCGCCGGTGCTGAGCATCTATCTGTGAGGCATGATTTTGTCTCCAGCCCGCTGTGAGCTCTGGCTCAGCTCCTCCCACCACTCCTTCCTGGCCAGGTTGTGTGTCAGAGTCGCCCACCTGCTGACTAGCCCGGGCATAGTTAGTGGTAGCTAATGAGTTGGCCTGGCTTCTTTTGACAGTCAGCACCTTCCGCTTCCTGAACCTGCCAGTGGGATAATGAGGCCTAAGTATTGGAAGCATCTCTTCTGCAAGCTCTCCTGGGGCAAGGCTGGGTCCCTGCCTGTCCTGGGAGGGGGAAGATAGCAGACAGGGGCAGGAGGAAGCCTGGTCTATGTTCAGGAAGAACACAAGACACACACACACACACACACACACACACACACACACAAATCTACACCACCACCCCCACACCCCACATCCACCCTCCTCCCCCAACGCTCTTCTCCCCGAAGCTTCTGCTGGGCTAGTAAGAAAGAATGCTGACTGGCTGCCTTTTCCCCTTTAAAACCCTCTAGAGGCAGATGAGGAGAGAGGAAAATGGGCCAGTGCAAAACTAACAAGAGAAGGGAAGACCTCATCACTGCAGCTCACAAAAACAAGGATCCAAGAGCTCAGGATCCAGATTCCAGCCTGGCCCCCATTTAGAAGGCAAGGCTGGAGCTTCAGGGTTAGAACACAGTCTCCTGAATTTTCTTGTCAGCACCACCACTCAGCTCACTTCAGCCTCAGCTCCAGGACCCTGTGGAGTTAGGGCAACTCCAAAGATGCTCACAGCATGCCTTTCCCTGGGACCCCAGGAAGGAGCCTCCGACAGGACTTACTGGGGCCTCTAAGACCCGGGTAGGGCTGTAGGATGTAGGAATGATGGTCCAGGCTTCCAAATTCCTTCACTCCAATCCTCCCTGTCTCCCTCTCCCCTCAGTCGAGAAGGCATAAAGGAAGTAGGAAGGTTTGGGCGGATGCAGGGGAGCTGAAAATTTCTGCTTGGCTTTGGCCCCACCTTCTCTCACCCCTGCAAAGGTTGGAGATGAAGGTCAACAGCCTGGAAGCAGACTGTGAGTGTGTCTGCCCTTGAAACTTTTGAGATCTTGGGAAGTCCAACTTTTCTTTGGCTGCTGGCTTTCTTTCTTTCCGTGAGTCAGAGGTGATGAAGCTCTCTCTGTGAAATGGCCAGAGGTCTGAGAATGACCTCCTGAAACCCTAAGGCTCTGGGAAATAATTTCAATACTGATACCAGAGAGGTTTCTCTTCCCCTCTTTAGCCCAATGTGTCTGAGGCCTCTATCTTTTAGATCTCTCTATCTTTTATCTCTCTCTGTGTCTATCTTTTATGGGCTTGGGGTCAGCTTTTATGTTTCTTAGCCATCAGTCCTTCTTGGGCCCAACTTGGGGCAGAGATGTCAGGGAGTTAGAGAGGGCAGTGTTCCTGGGTGTCCTACTTGGGTAACAACCCATCCAGAGAATGGTGAGAAGCATGACAGAGCATGATCAGGAGCTGGTGTGTGAATCACTGAGGTATAGAACAGAGGTGGGAGAGGGTGGGTGGTTAGAGCAAGGAAAGAGGCCCATCCAGGCCTTGTAAGATCTAGCTGCTGTGGAGGTGAGCAGGGACCCAGTGGATTAAAGTCCCATGGCCCCGAAGGCAAGAGAGCCAGCTCCAGAAAACACTCTCACTCACCCCAGTTCTTAGAACCAGGGCCCTGTGCTCAGAATCCCAACAGCAGGGGAGCTGACAGCAGCTGGTGAGGACTCCCAGGGGAGGCTTTGCGATGGCCCTGGCAGCCCTTACAGCCTCTGCTTCTGTCACAATAGCTGGAAAGAGGGAGCACGCAGTTAAGGAACAGGCAGTTCAGACACGGGCCTGGGCGCATCTGTGTGCCCTTCAGTTAGGCTGAAGGCATCACTAGGCCTTTAAAGCATGGAACACTCAAATTCCTGCCAGGGTGAGAGGAGGCAGGAACCCTGCCCGGCTGTCCATGCAAACTGACCTTCAGAACCAAGGTCTCCGCAACTGTGTGCGGCATGAGCTGCGGAGCCCAGGGGAGATTGTCATACCCAATGTACAGATGAAGAAACTGCGGCCTAGGTAAAAAGGAGGGTTTTGCTTAAGAATCAAGATCCTGGACTAGAATCTCAGCCATCTGCTCCTCAGTTGACTCAATATAGACAAGCAAGAAAAGCAGTGTAGAGGTTAATAGGGTTCCCAGGCCATTGGTTCCATTGAGGAAGAAGACACATTGTGGAGAAGCAGTGCAGCCACAAGCTGGGCATCTTGCATAGCTCCTCAGCCAAGTTCACATCCATGTCACTAGTTACATGACCTGAGTTCTCCAAGCATGGAGATCCTCCCACGAGGAAATGGCAAGGCTCCAAATCAGCACAGGCCTCTCTGAGACCAAAGCCACCACCCAAGCACACAAGACAAGCACCTGGTCCAGGAGCAGCTGGACCAGGGAGGAAGCCCCAGGCAGCAGGACGGAAGAGTGGGTCTCGAGCCCGACTTTTCCTTCCACCTGGCCTTTTACTGCTACTCACGGCACCCTTCTGGAACTGACTCAACCTCTGCCATTATTGCTGTGGCTTTCTGTACTCAACACTTTACACATACATGCATTTTACAGACAACATCTCATTTAATCTTCAGTATAGCTCGTTTGGGACAGGGCTTGCCTAGCATGCGCAAAGTCCTGGGCTTGATCTCAGCACTTTCTAAAGCTGGGTGTGTGTGGTGGGCGTTCCTAGCCTGTAACCTCGGGACTTAGGAGATGGAAGCAGGGGAATCCGAAGTTCAAGTTCATTTTTGGCTACACTGTGAATCCAGGCCGACCCGGACTACACACAGCCCTGTTCTCAAAACGAGACCCTTTCATCGAGGTCTCTTTTCACTCATTTTATAAATCTGGAAACTGAGGTGTGATGACCTGCAGAAGCCTCTGCAGCCTACGTGACCCACGAATAACCTTCCCAACCGTGGGAGCTCCTGGGTGGAGGTGGTGAGCCCCTGTTACAAACGTTTCCGGTATGGAAGGGAGGGGGTGTGCACAGAAAAGTACTATTTTTACCTACCTTTTCAGAATTAATATTCAATTTAAGAATACACATATTAAAACATTGCTTTTTTAAGGAATTGAGTTCCGTGTACCGATCTCCTAGTTCTATTTATAAATGTAATAAAATAAGAACAAGAGACCTTTACTTTTCTTCAATTAAAGTTTGATTAACTTGACTTAAAAAACTATACTCTTTCAAACAATCCGTGCCATGTACAACTTAATTAAATTTGCTTAAACAATTTCAACTGCATTTAAACATTTAATCTATTTGATTTTTTTTTCTAAGTAACTTAAATGTCTAATTGAACAACCAGACCCCTTTCAATGTGTGCTTGGAAAGTGCTGTAAAATCTAATAAATTAAATGTATAAATAGAGCGACTTTTACATCCCTGTAAATACTGCAATACTGCTTGCAAAATTAGTCAAATTCTCCCATTCCTTTCAACTTGAAATCACCTCTCTATAGCCTTGTGATTGCACTGAGATGGGGTAAGCACACTTGACTCTCTTGCTCCCGTTTGTTACAAACAGAAACCCTGGAGTAAACACAGCCCAGTCTCAGACTCTGGAAAGCAAACAATAGCTGGTGGATGGGAGACAAACACTCAAGGAAAAACCACTACACCAGCGAGCTTTCCAGGGGGTTTTTGTTATTCCTCTCATATCGACTAGTTTGAATTTTAAGAAGCCAAACCCCAGATCTGCAGAGAAGCATAAGAAACAATTACGTTCCAAAAGCAATCCTTTTTCTAACCAAGGGACTGAGGACTGAGAGTGAGTGATGGAACTGCACATTGCCTGCTTCCTCCTCCTCTTTCTTTTTTTTAAGCTCTCCTGAGCCTGCCCAAGGAAATCCCCAATTGGAAACTGTGTTCCAGTTCATCCTTGAGTCCTCTCTGGGAGAGGACCCTGCTCTCGGGCTGGGGGAGCTAGGAAGGGGTGTGGCTCTTTGAATGGGAAGAGCCCCGTGGGCTCACATGTTTGAACACTTGGTCCCCAGTTGGTGGAGCTGCTTGGAAAGGGTTAGGAGGTGTGGCCTTGTTGGAGGTGTGCCACCGGGGGAGAGCTTGGAAGTTTCAAAAGGCCACATCATTCGACTTGGCTCTCTCTGCTTTGTGGCTGTGTCTCAAGATGAGAGCCCTCAGCTACTGCTCCTGCACCATGCCTGCTTTCCTGCTGCCAAGATGGCTGTGGACTCACCCTATGAAACGATGAACTCTGAATAAACTCTTTCTTCTGTAAGTTGCTTTGGCCGTTCTGCCTCATCACAGCCATAGAAGAGCAGCTAAGGCAGGGCCCTTTGGAGTTTAGGGAAATTCTTTTAATTTTCTCACCCTTTGATCTTGTGGTATTAGGAGGAGGCTAAACTCCTAGGCTTCTGGCCTAAGGATCATAAAAAACTTGTGAATGTATGGGAATTCATAGACAGCTAGGGAAAAGATTCACTGAAGTCTCTATGTGACACCCCTTCAGCTGTGGAAGTCAAACTCACCCAAAACAGAGGCCAGGTCTGGTCCTGAAGATTGATTATGTAAGACTCAAAATGTTCTGCCTTAGTCCAACCTCAGCTGCTGGCAAAGGAAAAGACACCCAACAAATGCTGAACCCAAGAAGATGCAGATGATGTTAACACAGCTATTAACAACAACACACACACAACAGACAGACATTTCATTACTAAAGACATTACAATAACACGTCAAGAGTGTGGTTCCCAGCACGCACATCAAGTGGCTCACAAACACCGATAACTTCAGTTCCCCGGGGTCTGATGCTATCTTTTGTTCTCCTAGAGTACCTGCACACATGTGACATACACCCACAGACACACACAGGCACATAAAAATGTACCTGAGAAATATCACTCGAAAGGCTGACAGAACAGAGAGTCAATAAACTTGACCTACAGAAATAATCTAATCTGCACAGCTGAGAAAGATCATTGAGAAACCTAAGCAGAGCTGCAGGGCTAGCAAGACCAAACGCCTGGCACTCCAGTCGCTTGTGGCTCACATAGGAGGAAGCTTGGTGCAGAAAAAATAAAAATAAATAAATAAAAACTGTTTGATGAAATGATGGCAAAAACTTCTTAAATTTAGTGAAAAGACATAAATTTATACAGTCAAGAAGTCCAACCTCAACAAGAATAAATTCAGAGGAAATCTAAGCCAAATATGTCTTAAACTACTGAAATTGGGGGGAAAAAAGTATATTAGAAGCAGCCAGAGGGGAAAAAATATATTACATACAAGGGGGAAAACACTTCAATAACTGAAGATTTCTCATCAGAACCATAGAAGCCGAAGCTGGCGAAAGCATCGCCCGTGCTCAGAAAAAAAGTGCTAACCCGGAATTCTGTATCAGGAAAGCATCTCTTCTAAGGCCACGTGCAGTCGTTTTCAGATGAATGAAGAGAATTCTTTGCCACTATGCCAGCGCTAAAAGAAATGCGAACAGGAATTCTTTGGGAGAGAGAGAAAAGTAAATGTTGAAGGAAATGCAGAACTTTACAGGAAAAAAGAAAGAAAGAAAATGATAATAGCTGGTGCTACCTTCTGGATCTTGACTCCCAGGCCTGGTGCGCTGTGGCTTGGTCTCCAGCTGGCAGTGTTTGCACAGGGTGAGCCTTTAGGAGACTGGGAGCCGTCCTTAGTCACAAGTATGTCCCTGAGAGAATGATGGGACTCTACCCCTTCCTCTCCGGCTCATGATGCGAACAGTTTTGCTTTGTCGTGTGTTCCCGCCCACGGGCCTCCAAACAATAGTGTCACCTAGGCGTGGACCAAAGCCTCCCAAAACTGTGAGCCAAAGTAAGCTTTTTATAATTATCTCAGGCGTTTTGTTATAGTTATGGGAGGTTCACGCACACAGCTAGGTCCTTTAACTACGCAGGATGGTTGAAACGGACAGTATGCCATTCCATGGGAAAGTATTAGCAAAAAATGTAGTCCTACATGAAACAACTATAACATGTTCCTCTTGCGCAGCAAAATTAACTCTAAGTACGCCATGAAGTGTCAGCCATGCACATTTTAACCTTAGAGCAGCCATCTTTAAAAAAGAAGATGATCCAGTAAGTTAAAGCACATACCTGGAGACCTGAGTTCAGTCCCTGGAATCTGCATAAAGGTAGAAGGTGAGACCTGACTTTGTTCTCTGATCTGCATACGTGCACTGTGACACATTGTGCGCGCACACACTCACACACACACACACCAATAATTTAAACATTTTTTTCTAGTTGAAACTATATAAAAAAATAAAGTAAAAAATCCAACAGAGCTCTGGTGTATGGTGGTCATAACTATCTATAATCCCAGCACTTGGGAGATGGAGGGGTCCAAAGTCCAAGTCCAAGGCTACCCCCTAGCTACATGGAGAGTTGAGGCCGATCAGAGCAACATGTGACAGTTCCAAACAAACAATGACTGAAATCTAATAGAGAAATTCAAAAGTGATAGACTATAGTCAATACCAAAAATTTCAAAATAAGACAGAAAACAGGAAATAGGAATTAAAAACAGAAGGAACAACAAAATGGGAGAACTGACCTGGACCATGTGAATGTATTAAATATAAATGGCTTAAAGACATAAATTAAAGAAGATTTTCAAGGTTAGTATTTTTTTAAAGACCCAACTTACCATATGCTAGTCATAAGAAATGTACTCTAAAGCTGAGCATGGTGGCCTCTAATCTCTGCTGGGGAGGCAGAGGCAGGCACAGCTCTGTAAGTCAGGCACATTCCGGGCCAAGCCTGGTCTACATAATGAGTTTCAGGACAGTTAGAGCTTCATAGAGAGAACCTGTCTCAGCAAACAAACAAACAAAATGCACTCTAAATATAATAACACAGGCGGTCTAAAAGAAAAAGGACAAGCTGTGTATGCTGACACAGGCCTGTAATCTCAGCATTTGGGAAGGGGAGAGAAGAGGATTAGGAGTTCAAGGCCAGGGTACATAGTCACTTTGAGGTCAGCCTGGCAACATGAGACCATGCCTCACCACAGCCTACTATAGAAGTGTAAGAACAAAAAGTATATCGTAAATCACAAACATTTTTTTAATGCTGGAGTGGCTATTTTAATACCAGACAATAGATGCCATAGGAAGATTTATGTTGAGGGATTTTACATGAGGACAAAGGAATCAGTTCATCAAGAATACACGACGTCCTAAAGGAGGCTTGTCTAATAATAGAACTTCAGAGTGTGAGGGAACTGAAAGAGGAAATAGAAAACAGACCAGTCTTCCAGTACTGGGAGGTGTTTAACCCTCATGGCTCAATAGCTGATAGAAAAGTGGAGGGGAACCAGCGAGGACATGGGGGATGCGAACACAACCAACGCACAATGGAGCTGCTGTTTGTATCGGACAAGCAGAATGCACGTTCTTTTCCAATTGCTCCGATAGAGAAGGTATTCTGAGCGTAACACAAACCTTAACTTAGAATCAGGTAATAATGAACATAACTATGCTCTCTGTCAAGAATGGAAATAAACTAAAAATGAGCCAGAGAGAGGTATGCTAGCCCTCTCCTGTCTAGGGGGACATGCTCCCATGGATGCTGGAATGGTGGATATACTCAGCTTTCCATGCCACAGTTTTTTACAATAAATTATTTTTATTAATTCTTTGAGAATTTCGTATCATGCATACAGTGCATTTTGATCATATTCATCTCTTGATTATATCCATCATATTCATCTCTCGGGTCTACCCACCATCCCTACTCTCAGTCAACTTCCTGTCCACTTTTTTATTTGTTTTGTTTTTGTAACCAACCTATGCCAGTTGGGTGTCCATACACTCAAGAATATGAAAGCATGTTCTGGAGTGCAGTCAACCTACAAGGGACCACACCGCTAAAAACAAACAAACAAACAAACCCGACTCCCTTTGCACCAGCTGTCAGTAGCTCCTTGGCCATGGCTAGACTATTTGAATGCCACAGCCACTGACTTCAATAATGTAGAAGTCCTGTAATAGTCCTGTCATGACTGGAAGACACTGTTTCTGTCTCAACAACCTGCCGGAGTTGGTTCTCTCCTTCGCCTACATGTGTTTCCGGGGTGGAACGGGTCTTGTCAGGCTTTGCGACAAGTGTCTACACACTGAGCCAGCTCACCAGCCTGATAAAGCTGAATTTGTAAATTAGCTGTGGTTAAGAGGTTAACAATAGCAGCTAATAATAAAATGGAACAATCTAACAAATGTTACAATAAAGTGTGATAAAGAGTTCTGTGAATGTAGTCTCTCTTCTCTCAAAACATCCTATTTTTCTACCCTGGAAGAAACAGACAGTCCTGTTTTGGGTAGGATGATCCAGGACCCAGAGAGAGTTCCTGGTGTTCCTAAGAAGGGTGCATGATTTCAAATGTACAAATTGTTTCTTTCTGAATTTAGTGTTTTTTCAAATAATGATTAATAAAAAATAACTGAAACTCTGCAAAGCCAAATTTCAAAAAGTGGGGCGCTATGTCTGGAAAGCCCCCAACACAGTAATGAACAGGAGTACAGTCTTAGAAATATTCTGTTAAGCGGCCGTCACTTGTGCTTCAGAAACCAAGATGGCTCTTGTGTCACTGGGTGTTAGAATGTTATGGAGCAACCTTTGTCTATGTAGCCAGCAACTGTCTACAGCGTAGGCGCGTGGAACAGGATGGTACTGGAAATTAAGCCACTGCCACGGAATCCAAAGCTGTGAGCTTGAGGGCTTGAGGCACTCTTTGACCCAGGAGCCCGTGCATGGGTTTCCAGAGCCTTGACCATGAACCTAAGGACTTTGGGATTTGCACTGCTTTGAAGAATGACCAGTTAAGGATATTTTTTTTCACATGAGACAGAACACTGTAAGGAGAGGAGTCTGGTATGGTTTGTGGGAATGTCTGGGAAAGATGGGACACAGGAGGCAATGCGAAATGGTGAATTAGGGTTTCTTACAAAATAAGAATTGGGGCAGGGGGTTGGAAAGATGCCTCAGTGGTTGGAAGCAGGTAATGCTCCTCCAAAGAGATCCATGTTCCCAGAGCCCACGTTGTGTGGCTTCTTCCTTCCAGGAGGGCCTGGTGCCTCTGGCCTCTAGGGGCACCTGCACTCGTGTGTACCCTGTCACCTGCCCCACACAGACACACACTCACCCACATACCCAAAAACAAATCTTAAGCTGGGCATGGTGGCACTCACCTTTAATCCCAGAACTCAGGGGACAGAGGCAGGCAGATCTCTGAGTTCAAGGCTAGCCTGGTCTACAAAATGAATTCTAGGCCAGTAAGTGCCACAGAGTGAGACTCTGTCTCCAAACAAAACAAAACAAAACAAAACAAAACAAAACAAAACAGAAAAAAGTTTTTTTTCTTTCCTTTTACAATGAGAATTTCTAAAAAAACAAAAACAAAAAGCTATTCTAGAAACAGTCCTGTCTTTCCTTTTACACAGGTTAATTCTGTAGTTTTTAGGGGGTGTATAGGTACACAAGCCTGTTGATCCCGCAGCCTCCAAGAGAGGAACAGCACCTCTCCAGTACCAGATGGACTTTCTAAGAACAAATCCAGTCAGGACAGGGTCTTTCCAGTGCTGGAGAGGCGACTCAGTTGGGCAGTTACTTGCCTCAGAAGAATGAGGTTCTGGAGTTCTAGTTCTAGAACCCACTCAGAATAATCAAGTGCAGTGTGCTGAAATCCAGCCCCTTGAGTTGTGGGGCTCTCTGGACACTCCGCTTCACATATTTAGCAAGCTCGAGACCAGTAAGAGACCGTGTTTCAAAAATCACAAGGTTGATTGATGGGTCCTCGTAGCAACACCCAAGATTTTCTTTCACTTACATGTGCACACACACAAAGACACAAACACAGGACTCACACACACACGTGAACACACGCACTCAAGAAGGGGGTTTCCCTGACTTGAGCTCTCTCTGCCCCGCCTACTGCTCTGAACGTGGAGATGTTTTCAGTGTCCACTGACTAGAAAGCCATGGCCCCGGAGACAAGCTGGTGGGAACTGGAACCCTGGCTCCTGAGTCCCTGGCTGGAAGACAGGGGCTCAGGCTTGCAGTAAGGCCGGAGGAAGGTCTAGGCATAAGAGCAGCAGGGCTATTCCCCAACGGGTCCTGGCTGGGGGCTGGGTAGGCACGCAGACATCCACTGCAGAACTTTGATCCATGCCAAGGGCAGGGCTGGCTTCAGTTCCCTTTGAAGCAGCGAGAAGATCAATCCTCCTTCTTATCTCAGCCTCTGCATAGTGCAGTGCGTCCTGTGCCAACACAGGCCAAGAAACCCAAAGCGGAGCACGCAGAACCCAGCCCTGCTCTGCCTCCCTACCACCCCTGGGGGCAGGGGCATGTGTGATATCTGCCACTTTCTGACCTCCGTTTGGATCAGTGTCAGACAAAAGGAGGAGAAGGCAATGAATGTTAAGTGCCAAGAAACTAGGCCCTCTGAGACTCTCAGTCAGCCCTTTCCCTGCCCCCACCTTGCCCAGGCACTCTCTCCTCTTCAAAGTCTGCTTTCAAACATCACCTTTTGCTGAGATCTGAAGATGCTGGGCCAGGAGGCAGGAGTCTGGATTCTAGTTACAGGTCTGCCTTTGATATGCTTTGTGACCTTGAGCAAGTTACTGCCCTTCTCCGGGCTCCTTTTCTCCGGTAAGCAGTTTCTGGGAGTGCTTTCAGGGCTCAGTTTAAAACTCATGGTCTAGATGGTCCAGGCCAGCCTGTGGACAGGGCAGGGCTCAGGGAAGGTTCAGGCTGTAGAAGGTTCTTTCCCAATGCTGCTGTAGAGTAATTCCCCCTGTAATCTTGACCTCGCTGGCTCCTTTTTGTCTCCACCAAACATCTTCCTGCATAATCTCACTAGTGCAGAGGGCTGTTCTGCAGGCTGGGCTGCACCCCAAGTCTGTCGGCTCTGTCCTCTGGGGAATGGCAGAAACATTTCTCATCAGCACTGCCTCTAGCTGGTTCAGGGACGGTGGCCCAGAGCGTTACAGGATTGCTGCAACCTGAAAGGCTAGGAAGGGAAAGCGGAGACCAGAAGAGGCAGATGAGGAGACCTGGTGTGTGCGTAGGGGCAGGACAAATCTGCCCGTGGACACTGGGGAGTGTGATGGGAGTTTTCTCTCTCCGAGCTGCAGACTGACGTAGATCAAGTCAGGTGCCCTACTTATCTCCTGCCTGTCAGAGACAGACTCCAAGTGTGTTTGAGAATCCTAGCAACACCCTCGCTGTGTATGGGCAGTGGGGTGATCTCAGCATCCACTGACCAGATCTTGGCTTGAGACGAGCTCCATGGTGACAAACCTGATGTGAATCAGAACCTCTGATCCTGGTGGCTGCCGAGTTCCTGGCTGGAAAGCGGGGACCTTATAGCTTGTGGTAGAGCTCGAGAGCTGTCCATCGGCCAGATGAGCTCCCAAAGTAGCCCAGGGTGTGAGGAACACAGTACTTCCGGAAAAGGGAAAGAATAGAGAATGAAGCGGGAAAGAAATATCTCCTGTGTGAAAGCTTCTGCAATATGCCTGCTGTGAGCCAGTTTAGCTCTGGAAACTTTGCCTTCAGGTCCCCAAGGGGTTATTGTTGACTTTCAGCACCCTCCTTCACCTCTTCCAATTCCAACAGAGTAGTCCTGTGGCCCCGTTTCTGAGTCCCCCATGAGCCTTTCTTCTGCTCATTTCCTCCTTGCTGCTTAGAATCTCACCAGAGGAGATAACTTCTCCTGGGAATTGCCACCATGACCATGAAGGCCCAGAGCTGCTGTCCTTGTAAAGGGCACATGGTGGAGTACCTGAGAGTTCTTGTGTGCTGGGGGGAGGGTGGCAGTGCAGGACTTCCCTCTGCAGAGTGAGCTCTGCACAGAGGGAAGGGGCTGTCTGGGGAGGTGTGGGCGAGCAGGCTTGCTGCCGTGTGTACTGTGCAGGTTTGTGTACATATTTTGTGTCTGCGCCTCTGAGTATGTTGAGGAGCGAATTGGAAGCACAGCATCCTGACTTTTACACTTCCGAATTTGAGGAATGTCACGAAAACAACAGAATGCCTGAGGCCAGTGTGTTTTGGCCTCCCATGAGCTCCTGATGTACATCAGCTACCCTTTGCTTTCTGCGGCTTTCTGCTGGCTCCAGCCTTTGGCCTCCTATGTACTGGATCATATAGCCTATCTGAAGTCAATGGCCAGCAGCAGCCTCAGCAACCCCCAGCTAATCCAATGTTCCTCACTGCCCACCCCAGGTAGCCACTGATGGGCTTGAAATCACAAGTTCCATGACAGGGCTCAAGATCTGCTGCATTGTGTTCTAGAACACACACTACCCCCAAAGAGCCACTACTTACATACATGCTTGCAATGTGCTAAGATACCGCTGCGAGATGAGGGCTTTATGGATGTGACTTAGAACACACAGCAGATCTAGCAAGGGCCCCATTCTACAGACAAGGATGACTTACCCTGGACTGTATGACAAATAAGTTCTAAGACTAGGCTGTGAGTCCAGCTGTGTCAGACTCTGAGCCGCTGGCTTCTCTATGTTCTGTCTACAGATTGACTTAGAGAAAAGAGTGGAATGGAGCCCATTCTCCCCCTGCCTCAGTTACTAAACAAAGCTTGTTGGGTAGTGTCTTTCATCTCAGGAAAAGAGTTCACCTTTATAACCCGGATTTGAGATCCAGCACTCCCTGGCGGAGAAAATGGAAGAGGAGACTGAAAGGGTCCCTTCCTGGAGGAGGCCTCTGCAGAAGGTGAGCTTGCACGGTACGAGGGAGTCACCCCTAGTTTGTAAGTGAGTTTCCCTTGGCCCATGCTTGTGGCTTCCATAAAACTCTGCCTTGAAAGTCTGCAAGGGATTAGGACCCAAGGGAAATGACTGGCAAGGAGACAGCGTTGCTTCTGGACACACATCGCTGCTCTTGCCTGCACCAAGAGGCTCAGCTCATCCCTTCTCTACCAGATTTAAGTTGCAGGGAAAATGCATTATTTTTTCATTAAAAATTTATTTTGGAATGGATAGCCTTCAGAGACGTAATTAGCCACATTATTTCCCTCCATTAGCTGTCCCTGGTGTTCTCAGGAATGTCTTGTCCTTTTTCCTCTCCATTTCACTCTTTCCATTCTCATTACAATTTGGGTTGCAGCATCCACCGCCCCTCCACCCCCACCCAACCCCATCATTACCACGTGCAGCTTCCAGAGGAATGTGCCAACTTCCCACCCCACGGGGCTGTGGGAGCAAAGTCCCCTGGGATGGCACAGGATCCAGAGAACTGTCGCCCCAGCTTGCTCTTCTCTGGAGCGATTCCTGTGGGTCACTTCTGATGTTGTAGGCAGTAGGCTGGCAGGTGGGCTTCCCAAGAACTGGGAGGTGACCCAAAACGCAACAGATAACTCCTAGGCACCCCAAGCAGTACAGAAGATTTCCAGTGAGGATGGGCTGCTCTGGTGCGAGGGAGACTCCAGCATCTCAGTGCTCAGAAAAGCACCGCTGCTACCACCCGCTCCACCCTCACCCCGTTCCTGTCACACAGGTGACACATGACACGCAGCCATCTCCAGCGTTGTCAGAAATACCCTGCTCCGTGGGAGTGAGGGCAGAAAGCCTGACACCCAAAATCTAAACTTATCTTGGCTCCCCGCACAGAGGGGCAAAAGAAAAGCCCAGCACAACCTCTTCAATGGGCAGGGTTTCTCTGGAGGACTGCCCCACTCCCCAGGGTTCTGGGAGGTATACTTTGAAGGGGCTAGGACAATTAACAGAGAAGCAGCTGAGTAGTGACAACTTAGAGTTGCGTGATGTGGTGTTGGCACTGAGGGAACGCAAGGCAACTCGGCTCCTCACACACCGCTTTTCTAGTAATTCTTAGGTTCACGCTGGCACATGCAGGGGAACAGACACAGACAGGTTTGTGGGATCTTTGAACATGGGCGCAGATGTTGCTACAAGCCTCATGGAATCTTGACTGTCTCGATCAGTGATTTTTAGGGACGAGCTCTGGAAGCAGGGATTAGCGGTGGTGAAGCTGGGGTGAAGTAAGTGCCAGCGCTGGCACCCCTGTGCCTGACAGCCATGCTGGGCTCCTTACAGACACTGCCTCATCTATCCTTCAGGCCCAACAGGCATTACCATCCCCCAAGGCGCTGGGAGGCTGCCGAGATTCAGATTCACACCAGGTAAGGAGAGGTGGTGTCAACTGAATGACTTCTGTTCCACCTCCTGGGAGGAGTCTCATTGTGTGGAAGCCGGCAAATGGCACAACAATGCTTGCTGCCAGGAGCAGCTCAGGGTGTCAACCCCCTCCACGGCTGGCAGGTGTCACCAAGACACACACACAAGTCACCCAGCACCGGGCAGAATCACGCTTCAGTCACACAGAGACAGAGAAAGAGCGACTTCAACAGTGGGTGTCTGTATCTCTGTGACTGAGGTGTGGGGTCTCAGTTCTCGACCAACACAGGACGATGACCTTCTCGTAGCCTTCAGTGCAATGGGAAGGAGCCTCGTTCCTGCTCCACCTGGAAGGGTGCTAGCAGCGGGGCTGGCTAGGAGCCATGTGACGCACAAGCTTAAGAAGAACAAAGGAGCACGCTTCGAGCCTGGAACAGGAAAGATGCTTTCAGAAAAGTGATGTGTCCCACGCAAGCTTAGTGTACCTTATTTCTTGGGAGAAAGGGGCTTTAGGTCACAGCCACTCTCCTGAGGTCGAGCAGGAATCCAAACGTGATGTGTACCTGGTCACTTTTACCCACTGCTGGGTCCAAGGTCGTATCATTGGTGAAACTGTGGCTGGATTGAGATACAAGTCTGCCTGGCACCACAACTCAAGAGCTTTCTTACCTGAACTCAGACACACACCTACACTCAATGCGCTGGGGAGGAAGAGGCGGGCAGACCCCTGGGCTGGCTGGCCAGTAAGCTGAACCTACTTAATAAATTCCAGGTCAGTGGTATACTATTTTAAAACAAAACAAAAATAACAAGGCAGAGGTTTGAAATGTCTGAAGGTGGGAGTTCCCTGACCCCTGGAGAACCTCCTCTCTCCTCACCAACGCTGCCCGTCAGCTAACAGCCAGATTGCTAAGGGAAGAGATGGCCCAGGTAGGCTTCTGTAGTGCTAACCCGAGTGTGGCACTGCAGAATCTATGGCTCTCGTGCCCTGAAGCATCTCCGTGCAGAGGTTTAAAGCAGAAAGCTAGATGTGTGTGAGAGAGTGGGAGGTACAACAAGGTAAACCCTGGTACCCCAAATCTTTGAAAATTATAGACACAAATGGATGCAAGGACTGTTCAGCCCCAGGAGACATGAAGCAATGGTGAGCATCTGCAAACGAGATGAGAGATGGCTCAGCAGGTGAGTGTTTGCTGCACAGTCACGAGGACAGGGATTTGGACCCCAGCACCCACATAACAAGCTGGGCATCTGGTGTACACCTAACCCCGGCTCTGACGTGGAGGATGACTCAGAAGGAAAGCTGAGGCTTGCTGTTTTTCAGGGTAGTGGAGAAAGTGGGAGCCCCAGGTTTGAGGAGAGAGCCTGCCTTAATGGAATAGATGGGCAGTGAGAGAGGAGGAGGTCCAACACCTTATTCTGGTCTCTGTGCATACATACACAATTGTGCACCCACTTGCGTGGACATACACTTACACACAAATAAATACATTATTTTTAAGTATCTGAAAAGATGTAGGTCAGGCCCTTTGTACTCTGCGTGGTTCCTTTGATTCTGTTTGAATATTAAGCCTCTGTGTTATTTCTATGAGGCTTCAGTAATATGAGTAGACGGGCTGGCTCATTTGAAGCAGAGTTATGACCCAGCATTTGCACCCACGGAGCGGAAGGTTAAAGGAAGTTCAGCAGATGATCTATGTCCACCACCCTCACTTTAAAAACAAGTTGCATTTAGCATTTGCATGGTTCCAACTTGTTTCTGCCCAGTCCTCCTCTTTTCCGGGGAAGCTTGCAGTTAATTCCCCGCAATGTGCATTGCTAATGTGGAGGAACAGAGGCATCCGTCATCAGCGAGGTGAGGAACGCCCACGCCGTGTCTCCTGCTTCCCACGTTTGACTTGGAAACCTCACAGACCTCCAAATGAAGTCTCTCTGATGTGCACAGACTTGATTCCTGTTCCACTCAGTTCCTACTGGTGCTGCCCACCTCTCCAGCTCTGTGAAGACTGCAGGCTGAGGGGCAGAGACCCTCGGGATCTTCCTGTATATGGGTGGGGAAGCAGGAGGCAGAGGACAGGTGCTGGGCTTTCAGTGACTTCCTGTAGTGCCTCCAGCCGGCAGAACAGACACAGGCAATGAGACAATAAATTGTGTCCACGCAAGCCTTCCATATGGGCAACCCAGTTAGTAAGGATATGAAAGGCGGAGGCTGATTGTGTTTTGATTTCATAGCTGGGGAATCCGGGGGATTGGTAGCATTCAAGTTTGAGGTCAGACTCCAAGTTCCACCTTGGAGCTCCTGACTGCAAGTTGGTTTGTGTAATGACTAAAGATGCTTTCTATCCAGAATAGACCTGAAGAGAAAGGCAAGCAATGCTGGGGGCAGAGAACATGACTCTGCAGCTGAGAGGTGCCATCTTCTCAGACCCATTCAACAGCAACTCCCACCAGCCACCAGGAAGCTGCTGGGGTAGGGGGGTGGGGTGGGGTGGGGCACTGGGGGAGTGAGCTTGGTCTAAAGAAAATCAGGATAGGAGGGAAAAGGGACATGTAGAAGACAGAGAAAGGGGTATGACAAGGTGTCAGTTATTCTGTTTTCTTTTTCCTTTTTTTTCACAATTTATTCACCCTCCCTCAACTCCTCCCAGTTCCACCCTCCCTCCCTCTTTCCCCATCCCCTCTCTCTAGTCCTCTGAAAGGCAGAGTTCTCCTCCTTTGCCATCTGAAGTCTCCTCAGGACTGCCTGGATCCTCTTCCTCAGTGGCCTGGCAAGGCCGCATCACCAGTGGCAAGTGATCAAAGAGCAGGCAGCCGGGTTCATGACAGAGGCAGCCCCTGCTGTCCTCACTCAGAGATCCACATGGAGACTGAGCTGCCAGTCAGCTACATCTGAGCAGGGGGTCTAGGTCCTCTCCATGCATGGTATTCCCTTGGTGCATCACTCTCTGCAGGACCCCCTAGGCTCAAATTTTTTAGCTTTGTTGGTCTCTTTGTGGGGCTCCTGTCCCCTCCATGTTTTTCTATCCCCACTTCCCTCTTCCTCCATGAGACTCCCTGCCCTCTGCCCAAAGTTCGGCTGTGAGTCTCAGCATCTGCTTTGATCCCCTGTTGGGTGGAGCCTTTCAGAGAACCCTCTATAGAAGGTTCCCATCCTGTTTCCTCTCTAAATTAAACATATCCTATTTAATGTATGTCCTATATCCCTCTGTTTGTTTTCTTCCAAGACAGCATCTCACTGTGTAACCCTGGCTATCCTAGAACTGTGCAGACTAGGCAACCTCAAACCCACAGAGACCTGCCTGCCTCTGCCTCCTGGGCCCTGGGATTAAAGGCACTGGCCACTGCACCACGCGGTGTCATTTATTCCTATTCCACTAAATTATTCAGTCAGCTGGTTCTCAAGCCAGCAGCCTTCCTTTGGTCAAGATCATGCTCTCAGTATACAGGTAAATAAAATAGAGGGCTGGGAGCTGGGACAATGGACGGTGTTGGCTGTGCAAGCATGGCGACCTGAGTTTGGACCTCTAGCATTCTTGTAAAAAGCCAGGCACAGCTGTAGGCAACTGTAACTCCAGTGCTGTGGACAGAGACAAGTGGGTAACTGGAACCAGCTCACTGACCTGCCAGTAGAGCTAGGTTGAGCAAGAAACCCTGTTTCAAAAAATAAGGTGGAGACTCAGACACTCACACCAGGAGCCACTCAGCCCTGTAAGTAGACTCACAAAAATCCACTCCTCGCCTCCAGACCAGACTTGCAATCATATAAATCATGTCAAATTGGAAAGTCCTCGCTAAACCTGAGGCTCCGACTGTAGTTATTACTGCACTCTGGTACTGATCTGGTAAATAACAGCCAGAGAGATGGAGAAGGGACTTGTGGACCACCACTTCCAGGCAGGCCGCCCTGGCTAGCCCAAGCCACCTGATCCCTTTAACTCAGACTCCAGTACATAATCTGTATGCACAGAAGTTTGGGGGGTGACCAGTATAGTTACTGTGTGTGTTCCAGGGTCATTGTGATGAGGGTTCTAGAGCCTTGTGACATGCATCCAGCTGAAATTGTTCAAGCATGGAAAACCTAGGAAGGTCCAGTTCCTTCGGGGAATGCAATTCATCTCCTAAAAGGAAGATCCCCTTCCCTAGCTCTCTAAGCACCCCTAGGGCTTCCCGGGGACAGCTGGACACCGGCAACTCCAAAGAGTTAGCTAGAGGAAACATGACCACCCTTTCTCCAGAAAGTAGCCTCTCTGTGAAGCGCTCCGCCACCTTCATCCTGGTATGTTCTTTGGTTTGAGATAAGGTCTCACTGTGATGCCCAGGCTGGCCTTGAACTTGGAATCCTTGGGCCTCAGCCTTTTGAGTGCAGGGATTACAAGTTCATGCCACCATCCCTGACTGACACATGTTGTCCATCAGTTCCGGGTGCCTCTCTCCTCTGGTTTACCTTGGGACTCTCTGTCCCTGCTGAACGGGAAGGCTGGACAAGGAAGGTGGAGCACGGCCAGTTCACCTTCAACACCAAACACAGGGCGGACACCTCCACCCGTTTTTACTTTATTGGGAGATCTCAGAGCCCAGTACGGCTTCCTCCTCAGCTGTGTCACGCTAAACTTGGAGCTGCTCCGACACTGGGGCGCTCTCTTTGGTGCTTTTGCCAACAATTTTGGTACGTTGCCACCAGGTGGCAGTAGTGCTTCTGTTACTAGTTCCTAGGCCCAGTTAATAACCTAGTCCTTAGTCCACCCGCACCATGAAAATTTTCCACGCACGATTTTTCAAAATAATTACTAATTACGATGGTCATAACCAATCTCAAGACCCATTTGTCATGCGATTAACATAATGATACATAAAAATGCAAAGTGAGCACCTGAGGTTTAAATGTTACGCTTTTATCGCAGATGATCACCAAGCTTTGAATATTCTTTTCTGCATTTCTTCCATTCTCCAAACTTAGGGAAGGCTAATAATAATAATGATGAATAAGTTCCCATACAGCAGCTGGTGCGTACAAATGATGTTGTAGATGCTCTGTTTATAGTCATTCCTTCTCATCCCAGCCCTCTGAGATGGGATGTGATGGAGCTATTATCATTTGATGAGTGAGGAAATGGATCTTGGAGCCTTTGCATCCTGACAGTCAGACCTGTTCTCCAGACCCAGACAGTGAGCTGACAAGTCCTTCTCATCATTTTGTGAACTCCCAAGTGTGGAGCTGATTGCCAGTGTTGGGGAGGCCTGACTTAAGCAAGGGCAGACGGGTGTCCTGGTTCCCTGGACCTTCTAGTGCCCTGTGTCTCAGTGTTGGCCCAGGGCATAAGGCACGTGTGAGTGATTAAAGAGCGGTGTTCAGGCTGAACACTAAGACACTTTTCTTGCAAACATGGGGACAGGAGTTCAGATCCCATGTGAAATGCTGGGTGGCTGTGGTGGTTCCCCTGTAATTCCAACCTCAGAAGGCAGAGGCGGGAGTCCCCAGAGCAAGCTGATGAGGGGAACGAGCCGCATCAGTGAGCTCTAGGTTTGACTGAGAAACCCTGACTCACTGAATAAAGTTGAACGGGCAATCAAAGATGAGCCTCAGCATGGCAACCTCAGGCCTCCACATGTACTCATACATACGTGCCCACATTCGTGCAAACATACACGCATACATGCGTGTGCATCCATACACACACACTCTCTCTCATACACACACACAGCAATAACGACAACAGCAATAAAGGGAGCTCTACAGCGCAGTGAAACTGCCCCGCCCGCAGACAGTGGCTCTGCTGCTACTTTTAGTGTCAAGTGTTTTTCCACTTCCGGACACTTGGCTCCTTACTCCGTCTGTGAGCCACAGCCTCCATCGCCCAGGAAACTCGTCACAAACGCGTCTCCGTAGGCTGGTCCCCGAACTTCCTGAACCAGAAGACCCTCAAGTGATTTGGATTCGGACTTAATTTAGAGTTGTGTGTCCACACATTCTGGTATTAAGAGAAAGAGGGGGGCACGCCCGCTCAGCTCCTGGGCTCTGCCCATGAGCACATCTCTCTGCAGTGTGGCATTTCAAGACCTTTCTCTTGAGCAGGTACCCTGGGGAGAGCGATCTTGCGCTCATGCCTCAGCCTCGCTCTTGGCTGCTGTTTTAGAAATGCTCTGTGGGCACTGTGATTACAGCTCACACACAGTGTGTGGCAGACGAGCGTGTGCACACGGGCACACACTTCTCCTCACCCGAATACCCTGCGACAGGCTGCTTTACGTTTTCAGGGAAGACAAAATAGAGCACATGAATTGTTTAATTTGTGCCTACCTTATGCCTTTCCATTACCAAAGCAGCACAATTCTAGAAAAACATAAAGTACATTTAAAAAGGAAAAAGAAATATTTATACTCCCCAACCCCAACCTTCAAAAACAATCGCTTTTTTTTTTTTTTTTTTTTGGAGACTGGGTCTTATGCGTCCCAGGTTGGCCTTGAACTCACTCTATAGCTGAGAATAACCTTGAACTTTGGTCCTTCTGCCTCCATGGGAGGGTGTAGGCACACCAGCTATATGGCGCTGGGGATCAGGCCTGGAGCGTCCTGTGTGCCAGGCAAGCATTCGAGCACCTGAGCCACCTTCCGACCGTCACCCACTACCGGTTTTATTTTCTTTACATTTTATGTGTATGACTGTTTCGCCTGCATGTATGTCTGCGCATCACACGTACCTTGTGTCCAAGGAGGGCAGAAGAGGACATCAGGTACCCCAGAACTGGAGTTAGAGCTGGTTGTGAGCTGCCATGTGGGTGCTGGGAATCGAACCTGGGCCCTCAGGAAGAGCAGCCAGTGCTCTTAACTGCTGGGCCATCTCTCTAGCCTCACTGTTGTGGAGGGTGTTTTCTTCAGTATCTTTTCTTATTTATTTACTTACTTATTTGTTGTTGCTGTTGAGGCAGGGTCTCACTGTGTAGCTTCTTGGAGCTCACTATACACACCATGGTATCTTCAGACTCAGAGATTCGCCTGCCTCTGCCTCCCAGGCCTGGGGTGGAGTCGCAGGCGTGTGCCACTATGTCCTCGCTGCAGTCTTTTTTCTGAGACTCTTTGGTCCATTTGAGTTTATGACGTGGTACAGCTTTTACGCAGTAGTTCTGTGTACACTCATGCGGCTGGACTAGAGGGCGCAGCGTGTAGCTGGGCCATGCTCCCGTCACATCACAGGCTACACGGAGAGATGGTGCTGGCGCACAGAGAGTGCCAGGTATCAATCTGTGCATTCTGCTCTTTTCTGTCGACATTTGTGTATTTGTTTCAGATTATTGCTTATGCCTCATAGACATGTGTTTCTAGGCCTCACAGTGTTCCACATATATACATACATACACACACACACACACACACACACACACACACACACATATGGTTTACTTAATTATTCCCTTATTGCAGAGCATTCAGAGTACTACATTTTTCACTTGGTTTAAGATATGTACGGTGTCCATCGTGGATTTTCGTTTTACACTTATTTTCAGCAATTTCCTCAGGATAGAGTATTCTAGACTTGAGTTTTGACCCCTCAGAAAGTCCAGAGCCTAGCGTTTGCAAATCAGCTCACAATAAAAGGAAAACCCAAAGCCTCTAGCACAGAACTAATCTGGTTGTCCTCAACAGACAAAGAGAAACCCCCCAATTGACAAGTCTGAATGGGACAGCTTCTTCGATGAGAATGGTCACTTAGCCAAGTCACGAGACTTCATCTGTGTTAACATCCTGGAAAGGGTACGCTTCCCAGGCTACCCTCAGCTTTGCCCTGGCACTAGGGGGTGGCACCTATGGCAGGGGTCGGGTATGGTATTGGGCAAAGCCCTCTGAGCAGGCATCTTCAGAGTTCATGATCTCCCGTGCCAGGGTCTACACCCCTTCGTGAGGACGGAAGCCTGGAAGTTCCTCACAGGCTACTACTCATGGCAGAGTTCCCGAGATGAGCGGCTCATGGTGGACAGCAACAGGAGGTAGAACTTTCCAGAACCTCTTTCAGTGGGGAGTAGTGGGGGCTTCCGGTGGCAGTAGGTGGTGGGGTGGTGGAGTACCCTCTCAGCCTGGAGATTCAGGTTTCTTCTTCATCTGGTGTCTTTACTCCGAGAAGATCCCTGACGCTTCCTGCAAAGGGCTCACACACAGTGTAACCAGGTTTAAGCGGGCACCTCCTCTCCAGTTCCCTTGACCACATAAGCAGCTGTAGGCAGAGGCCTGTCCCGAAATTTCCCTTACCGCCTTGCTCCGCCTCACCCCTCCCTGCGCAGCCTACCTGTGAAGGGCCCTAGGAATTTTCTTTTCTGGGCCCAATCCCCTCTCCTGCCAACTGCTACCCCAAAACCCCATAGCCAAACTGGCTCCTGAGTCTAGGCTCCACCTCTCTGCCCTGTCCACATCTAGTTTCCGGTGCCTAGTATGGGCTACTCATGCCCTCAGGTTAAACAAGTCCTACAAGCATGTCTACTGACATTTCAAATAGCAGCATGTCCTTTCTTAATCCTGCTCCCTCATCCCAGGACCTTCCATCTGACCACAGCAGCTGCCGAGAGACTGTCTCAGAGTCAGTTATCATTGCTGCTATGAAACAACATGCCCCAAAGCAAGTTTGGGAGGAGAGGGCTTGTTTCACAGCTTACAGCTTCACATTGGAATCCATCACTGAGGGAAGTCAGGGCGGGAACCTGGAGGCAGGAACTGATGCAGAGGCCGTGAAGGAGTGCTGTTTACTGGCTTGGTCCTCACATCTTGCTCAACCTGCTTTCTTTATAGCACTCAGGACCAGCTGAGAGGTGGCATCAACCACACTAACCTAGGCCCTCCACATCAATCATTAATCAAGAAAATGCACGACAGGCTTCCCCACAGGCTAATCTGGTCCCTTCCTCTAAAATGACTCTGGCTTGTGTCACGCTGATATAAAACTGACTGGCACAGGGGCACTCTCTTTCATCTGTGCCTGAGCTGGCTATTCTTTTGTACACCCTCTGCTCTTGGGTCACTCTTTCTCCCTCCACCCACAACGGTCTCCCTACTGTCTGTCTCCTGAAATCCCGCCCTTGGGCCAGTAGGATTGCCCAGGTTATAAAGGACTTGCCACCAAACCTGATAATCTTAGTTCAGTCTCATGGCGGATGGAGAGAGCAGACTCTCACAAATTGTCCTCTGACCTCCATGAGTATGTGGCACATCCATGTTGAATAGACCACATACACACACACACACACACACACACACACACACACACACTGAATAAATAAATACAAAGCTCTATGCTTGTTTCAAGGCCAGAATCAATCAAGGCATTTCCTCCAGCATGCCCTGGTTGACTGGAGGATCTTTGTAGGACAGTAGTTCACAAGCTTTGAACCTGGAACAGTCTTAGGTTTGGGAGAGAATTCAGTTCTGAGTGGTTATAATGAGCTAATTCTAGAAGCAGGCATGTCATCACACTAAGAGAAAGAACAGCTAGGGTTTATGTTGGTGGGATGCCCCCCAAAGCCAGAGGCTTCTGACTTTAATCTTCTGTGACCCTGAGGCTTGACTTGCTGAGCCTGGGGCATGCCGCTGGGGCAGACAAGTCCTCCAGGCACCTTGTCTGTGGCTCACTGAAGGCCTCGCCTGTCTGTGTGAGGCCTCTAGGTAGGCCAGCTCTGAGTGGCCCCACAGTGGATTGCTTCCTTCTCAGAGGTGTTCTTCCAAGGCTGCCTGCCTAAGCCTGGGGGCCTGGAGCAGACGCCGGGCTCAGCGCTAAGGTGGCTCCCAGCCAGGGTATGGAAAAGACAGCTCCACCAGGGACCAGCAGAGAATAGTCCAGGACAGTAAGGATGTGTCAGACCAGGTACCAAGGCCAGGAAACAAGCCTTGTGTGTGTTAGCACACATGACTGCTGAGACAAAGAGCCATGAACAAGCAAAGAGCCACAAATAGGGTGGTTGACAATGACAGACTTTTTTTTTCCTCTGGCATCCTGGAGGCAGAAGACGAGGTTGTGTGCTGGCCTCCCGGGAAGGCTCTGAGAGACAGAAGGTTCTTCTCACACCTCCCACGGAAGCTTCCTCAGCTTGAGGCTACATCCATTCACTCCCTGCTTCAGTGGACACAAGTCCTCCCACCTCTGTGTGCATGTGTGTGTGTGTGTGTGTGTGTGTGTGTGTGTGTGTGTGTGCGTGCGCGTGCACGTGTGTTATGAAGACAGTTGTCATTTAATTAGGGTTCCTCTGGAAAATCCAGAATGATCTCATCTTGAGATACTCAATCACACTGGAAAAGAGCCCTTTCTATAAATAAGACCATGTTACAGGTTCTAGGGGCCGCTTCTAGGGCAGGATCACCCTTAGAGGTCCCCAGTCAGTTCCTGAGCCGACTAATCAAACTGCAGCGCTCAGCATAAGACTGTTCCTCCAAGTCAGGGGCTGCCAGGATTGCCCCCACTCTGCCGATGAGGAAACTGAGGCCTAGAGAGGGAGGGTGACATCCTTCTGCAGGTTGGCAGGTGGTGGCTCCAGGGTTTGGGTTCCGGTCAAACACAGAGCCCAGCCCATGTTAATTGTCTCCACACTGTGCCAGCTGCATGTTGGGGAATGCTCGCTCAAGGCCACTCATGCTGAGACGGGCAGTGGGGACCAGGTGGGCAAGTCCACCCTACTCCCCTTGAGCTCATCAGCAGCTGCTGCTCTGAACTGTCCCCTCTTGGAAGGGGAAGGCTGCCTCACTCAGCCCCAATGCTGTTCTCGCAGGAGGAACTATCAAGCCTTGTGCCAGATGTATGAGAAAATCCAGCCCCTACTGGAAAACCTGCATGGGAACTTCACAGAGACTCGGAACAACATTGGTGAGCAGAGGGAGAGGAGGGCCGAGCAGGCAGCTTTCCGGTCTTCCCCTGGTGGTTTCAAGGCACAGGCGACTCCTGGGGCTTGGCAATTGTCTTGACTTTGGCCCGGAACTTTTCCTAGGCAAACCTGGGTCAAGCTGCCCACCCATGCCCACAGGTATCCCTAGACGTGTTTCCCTGCCACGTGTTATGCCTGTTGCTTTGTCTTTTCCTCCCATCCCTTGAGTTTGAACTAGATTAGATTTGAGCTCGATGGGCAGGGCCTTCCTTGACAGAGGGATGGCCTGGTCAAAGATTTGGAGGTGAGAAGAAGCCCAGACCCACAGGGTATGATAAGAGATTGGGCCTGGTGGGGATGACATGCCTTTTTGTAGACCCCTGCTCGTATTTTTTTAAGGATGGGAGATGAATTTATCCATGCTTTCTATGCTGGAGATGACTGAGTGCCACCTCCTGTCCCTTGCTCTACTCTAGCGTATGACCTCCAGAGGCTCTGTGACAAAGACGCCCTGGGCAACGTGCTGGTGGACAAGAAGAAACTGGAGAAGAACTTGTTGCTGAGTTATGTCTGCAACACAAAGGCTGGTGAGCTGAGCGTGGAGCTTCGGCCCCCTGTGGCCTCCCTGCTGGATCCTGGCCCAGCGCCTACCAGCTCTTCCTCACCTGTGCCCTTCCCCGCAGAGTACCAGCGAGGCTTCCATGAGATGATGATGCTTTTCCAGCTGATGGTGGAGCATGACCATGAGACCTTCTGGCTCTTCCAGTTCTTTCTACAGAAAACAGTAAGGACAAAGAGGGGTTCAAATCTCCCGTTCCTCACCACCAAGCCCAAGGCACCAACAGCCTCAGACACTTCCTCCCCAAACACCCTGTAGGTCAGGGCATGGGTGGTAGAGGCCTTTAGAGCTCAGGAGGGCTGTTCAGAGTCCCAATCCCATCAGGCTCCATGGTGGTCGCCTTTCATCCCTTAAACACAAATCTCCCTTCTGATCCCTTGTAGCTCCCCAGGCCTCCAGAATAAAGTCCAGTCGCCTTTGTCAGGCCTCCAAGGCTGCCTCTCTGTTCCTGCCTCCCCCTGCTGCCCTCCCCTGACCTATAGTCCGGACACCCCAGAGGATTCGGTAGTACCTGGGTGCAGGCTCAGAGCATTGCCATCTGGGAAGCGTTGTTGCCTTCTGGAAGCTTCCCACACCCGTTCCTTTCTTTGCACCCCTTCAATAATGTGCTTGCTGAACTTTCCTTCTTGGCTCTGACCTAGCCATCAGGGTCACTGCCACAAGCAGGACATCTTTGCAGCTCCACCCACCCCCACACGCACATGAATACATGGTTGCCCAGAGATGCACACATGTGCAAACAATAGGGGTGCGCGCGTGCGTGTGTGTGTGTGTGTGCGCGCACACACACACACACACACACACACACACAGAAGAGAATGGCTCAGACACATGGCCTCTCAGAGTTGGCACTGGGAGGTGAACTTTGTTCCATGGTGCCCTCAAGCTGAACTGAGGAGCACTGTTTCCTGTTCCCGTCTTGTTACAGGAGCACAGTTGTGTCATCAACGTCGGGGTAGGCAAGAACCTGGACATGCTCAACAGCCTGATCGCTTTACTGGACCCTGAATTTTCTGAACACCTCAGTGAGTGGTTCACAGTCCCTGCTGCTTCCCACACCAGGAGGCAGACTGTGGGAGGGCCGGGGCTCAGCCAGGCAGACACCTCTGGAGGGGAAGGACCAATGTGGAGGAGCCTGGGCCTATGGTGTTGAGCGTCTGCTACAAACAGACTCCACAGCTTGTTGGGAGAGCAGCAGCTGGAATGTTCATGTCTCTCACGTCTCCCAAGCTCTGTGGTGCGGCCTTCCCTGTGTGGTTGCTTAAGCGCCTGCCTCTCTCCCCACAGAAGGGAAGGGCTCAGGAGCCGTGCAGTCCCTCTTCCCCTGGTTCTGCCTTTGCTTCCAACATGCCTTCAAATCCTTCGATGATGTCTGGAGGCTCTGGGAGGTGAGACTTGTGCAGCCGGGGACGCTTTAGGTGGACAGAGCCCCTCCTTCGTCGAGTTTTCCTGCCTCCTTTTCTTTCTAGCTTTGGAGGATGCTCTGTGATTTGGGCTTTAATTAGGTCAGCAACCCTACCCCCGCCTTACTGGAGAATGCCAGAGCATCTGTCCATCAAGTATGATGCCAGACTCCACTGGCCTTCCACAGGGCAGTTGGCACAGAGGCACCCGCTGCTGTTCAGCCACGCTGTCCCTGCCCTCTGCTGTCCTGCACTGCCCCTTCTTAGCCCTTCCTTCCTCTAGAATGCTGGCTTCTCTTAGAAATGGCTTTCCCCCACGGCAGGCCCCAAGGACACCTGGAGTGTTCCAACCCCAGTTCCCAGGGCCACCAGCGGATGACTCCCCCTTAGGAACAGACTCACGACCTGTTGCTGGCCTGCCTCACAGCTGTTCTCAGCGAGAGGGTCCAGCTGACTGCCAGTCTGGCATGTACTGTCCCACAATGCAGCCCCCACCTGGCTCACCTTTTAATCCTGGATTGCCAGTCTCCATGCCCAAATCTAACACAGCACCCCTGCCCTATGTTTTGGGGAAGCCCTGGGTTACCCTCAAAATCTAGTTTTTTCCATATCCTGTCTGGAGTGTTTGGTTTATGGTAGGTTGTTACTCTGAGTGTACTGGTCCCAGGCCACAGGGTTGAGGCTTGCTGGCTGCCCACAGGTCATGCTGACGGGGAAGCCGTGCAGGAACTTCCAGGTGCTGGTGGCCTACAGCATGCTACAGATGGTGCGTGAGCAAGCGCTGCTGGAGAGCATGAGTGGAGATGCCATCCTCCTGGTGAGCGTGCCCCTGACCTGATTCCCCTCCAGCTCCCAGCCTGATCCCTGTACCCATTTCACAGAAGGACGCAGGCCCATGGTGTTCTGGCTTATGGCCATTTTGCCTCCAGAGGGGAACAAGTGAGGAGAGCTGAAGTATGGCACTCCACGCTGATGGTTTTTAACAGAATAGCTTCAAAGGCCGTGCAACAGCGACAGAGCCTACACATGCTTCCTCACAGAAGCACGTGCGGAAACTGAGGCCTTGAATGGTCTAACCATTAAACTCTACTGCCTCGAAGATAACCCTTGGCCATGTAGCAAAAAGGCCTATGGTTTTTAGATGTACTTAAAATTCAGCTGACGTACTGGGAAAAAATTAGGTGGTACTCCAACGATAAACCAAGTCTCCCTTCGGAATTCGAGCCATGCAGAAGCAGCCCAGGGCTTCCTTATCCCCCATGTGAAGGCTATATTTATCATACCCCCAAAGCATGCAAATTTGTAGGTACTTAGGTAGTTTGTGGAAACATCAGGTGCGTCCCAGTAACCACTGTGAGCAGGAGCTTTCTTACCTTTGTTCTGCCTGTGCCCAAAGGCACAAGAATAGACACACAAACAGACACAGGCACACACATGCTCACACTTATCCACACACCATGCACATGTGTCTTCTTCCTAGGCCTGCAACAACCTCATTGACCTTGATGCTGATGAGCTGATCTCTGCCGCCTGCATGGTTTACGCTGAGCTCATACAAAAAGAGGTAAGTTACCCAGGGATTTGCCCTCCTCCTTCTCCATCCTCTTCGCTTCCTTCTCCTCTCTTCCTCCTCCAAGAAGCCAGCCCTGGTTTCTACGCCCAGCCTGTAGCAGTCACACTTGGCTTCAGAGACACTCTGTGCCATGCTCCCTCCCACCAGCTTGCAGAAGTTGTTCTGCATGGTCCTGTCACTACTGACACCCTCACGGGAAGTCTGATTCCTGGGCTCACAGCCTTCATCTCACATTCCCTGTGTCTTTCCCGAGGGGTCCAAGTACAGACCATGACTTCCCCCACTCCCCCTCACCGGGACTCAGGAGAATGTCATTGGCCAGACTGGAGAGAGAACAAAATCTGATAGTGTCTGTCCACATCACATCTTCCTGACTCTCCCCACCCCAGGCTCCTCAGGCATTAATGGATTTCTTGCTCTGAGAACGACACAATGGACACATGCCCTCAGTGGATGAAGGCAAGTCTTCAGCCACGGGGTCAGGACCAAGTCGAATGAGTCCTGGCATGAGGCTATAGGTAATACAGCATCATGTAAAAACCCTTCAGCGTTTGGTTGGTGGTGGACATGTCTCCTCTGACCTTGGAGTGCGTGACGGTTGAGATCATACAGTAAGTGGTCAGTCCACTGTGAGGGTGCCCTGGGACAGGACAGTGTGGGACAGCCACTCTCCCGACTGGTGGGTCTTCAGAGGGGCACACACCTGAAAGTAAATGGGGAGGGTAAGACCAGACACTTCTCACAGACAAGAGTAAACATACAGGGACCGCACCTGGGACTCAAGTTTGAAGGGGAGATGAGCTCTGGCCTTTGCATGTGTCCCTGCTGTCCCCTTCCTCTCAACACAGTCATCACATTCTTTCCCACACCCAGCCTTCCCACTGTCTGTGGAAGAACCAACCCCTCCTGGTCTCAAAGTCCACCTCATAACTGCACCTTTATTCCTCCTCCAAATGTCTCCTTGATCTGGGCTGGGATTCCAGCTTTCCTCATAGACTCCCGAGACCGCAGTCTAAACCCTTGCCCAGGAAACTATTCTCCCCTGGGGTAAAAGGCACAGGTCTCCTACCATGCCATGGCCCCCAAGTTCCACACCCAGCCTACCAGGGCTCTGAGAGCCTTTATGTCAGTAGGCACGGAGAAAGGGATGGACCTACAGAGGAGCTGGGGTTGGCTGGGTGCCTCAGTGTTGTACATCAGCACACTTGAATGTGTGCACACTCATGCACGGATACACACTCGCATGAGCACGTGTGTGCACACACACACAGGCACACACACAAGCACACAACTTCCAGGTGCTAATTTTTCCAGGAAGGCCACTGAGTCCATTGGTCTTGCGGCAGAATCTGGCCTCTGGGTAAGGGACAACCATCCTTCTCACTCTCCACTCCACAGACCCTCTTTTCTGCTCTCAAAATGTCAGTCTCAGAAAACATCTTTCAGAAGGTATTGAGCCTCTGTATTTTCTGGTTTTTCCTCTCAGGTGACATTCTCCCCAAAACGGCCAGCTCTGAGTCTCTTAGCTGTTGTTTTTGATGGCGATAGAGATACTGAATAATGGGACTCTGGCTTGCCAGTAGGGCTTTCTTTGCACAGTTAGAAGAAAACATTTGCTGGCAGCAAAGCATCAGGATAAATTCATATGCTGTGTCCCCTTAGCTCTATGTTCTCAAGACAAGACAATGTAGATTAGAGTTCTTGCATAAAATCCAGTTCTCCAAGAAGAAGAAACTATGTTTTTTATTTTCCCAAATAACCATCCTGAGTAAACATTTTCCTGAGCAAACATTGGCATGGGAGCAGCTTCATACTCTTTGATGGTGCTTTGGCCTGGTGGCATAAGTTAACTCATTACTTTTGGTTGGAATAAATGCACAATACTACACAGCTCAAGAATAATAATAATTTAAAGAAATTTTAAGACTGGACTCCCAACCTGTTCTTCTTTCTTAATACTTAGTTTTAGTTTGAATTATGTGTGTATGTATGTAAGTGTCTCTGTGTTGGTATCTTTATGTGAGTACAAGTGCCTGAGGAGGCCAAAAGAGGGCATCAGATCCTCTCTGGAGTTGGGGCTGGAGTTACAGGCAAGTGTGAGCAACCCAACATGGGTGCCGGGAGCTAGACACAAAGTCCTCTGGAAGTGTGGGATGCACTCCCTCTCTCCTACCCCACAAACCCATTTTAAAAGTCACTGCAGAAGTTAGCAAAATGGCTCAGACGGTAAAGACACTTACCTTCAAGACTGACAACTTGAGTTTGATCCCTGGGACTCATGGGGTGGAAAGATACAACTGAATCCCAATAGCTCCTTGCCACATATATGCTGTGGTATGGGTACATTCGTTCTATATGTACACGCACAATAAATAAAAATAAATAAATAAATATGAAAAGAAATCACTGGAGCTTATTGTTACAATTTCCCCTTGGCTGAAGCTGGGATGGCAGTCTCAGAGCCTGTCTTGCTATGAACCTCCTTGAATTTCACATTCTTCCTTGCAGTCTCTCTGGCCTACTGGAGAACAGATTTGAAATCTCTGTGGAGTCTTAAAGATGAGGTGGTTCAAGCCTGGACACTGACCAATCCAGACAAAGCCTAAAATTAGGGGCAGGACGTGAGCTCGGAGCCCCCACTCATCTGCCACACTTCCAGGGGGTCATCAGGCCTCAGCTGAGACATTCCTCTTTTTCTTGTTGTATATTACCTGAGCCGAGTCTCTGCACATTCAATTGACTCTACCACCCAGTGGGCTTTTTCTGCTCGGGTCTAGACATAGAACTATGGAAAAGTCCTAGAGTCATCAAACCCAAAGTCTGCATCGCTAAAGGGCCTGTATTTGGTATAAAAGGTTATTTCAGTACATACTGAGTACTATCTTGATGTGTTCAGAATTCAACAAAATATCTCAGCCCAAGTCATGCATAAACAAAAATGCTTGCCTCTTACCCTACAAGCTGGGTATTCCTGATGAACAAGCCTGCTTCCATCTTGGGCTTGAAAGCCATCTTTTGGTAAAGCAAAATCCTGTTTATGATTAAATCTGTGTCTCAAGGACTGGGTTATGCTCCACTTGTAGCCTTAACTACACATGGTTCTGGACTGCCTGTTTCAGGAATGGCAACCATGTCTTTGTTTCAAAAGTTATGACCATCTTGCAAGTCTACGTTTGTTTCAAAAGGTTATTCTAACCACCTGTTGTCATGACTACCTTGTTATGACCACCTTGTTACATTTGGCTTCTATAATCCCACTTATTTGCCTGCCAAATCCCTAATTTGGAAACCCTCTACTCCTGAGCTATAAAAGCCCTTATCTTCCCTATGTCCAAGGCTGACTTGAACCCTCTTAAGGGGAGGCACCCTGTGTACAGACAGGAATGAAAAGGCTTGCTTTAATTAATTTGGCCATAATTTGGGTGGGGGGGTCTCTCTCCTTGCATCTTTGAGATTAACAGCTCCAGCACAAGATGCTGTGGTGTGTTCCTTCTCCACAAATGGCAAAGGAGATAAGAGGAGCTTCCTTCAAACTCTGTGTAGCTGTTTGTTTTTGTTGTTTAAGACAGTGTCTTATGGAGCCCAGGCTGACCTGGGACTGCTTAGGTAGCTTAGGATGACCTTGAACTTTTACTCCTCCAGCCTCATCAGTGCTGGGATGACAGGCGTGGGCCACCAAGCCTGGTTTATGCAGTGCTGAGAATCAAACACAGGGCCTCATGGATGCTAGGAAAACATTCCACCAATGAGCTAACTCCCAGTTCATCTTTTCATTAGGGTGCTAACCCCATTCGTAAGAGTGGAGTCCTTAAGACAATGTCAATCATTTCCCTGGACCTACCTCCACATGATTCCTAAATTCCACTAACGGAACCTCGGGGACACCAACACGAATGATAGTAGGTGTTGATTGGAAGTTGCGCACTGTCCAAGTTTCAACTGTTTGGATGGAAGACGCACAAACACCGTTCCCATGGCACTTAGGGCTGAGTGGCGACCAGGTAACACTACAATGATTCCTGGGGCTGCTTCTGGTTTACCTCAAAGGTCTGCTATCCTCCCTCAACAGATCTGGTCCTCTTCAGGGCCATCTCTCATCTCAAAGACCACCTTTCATTCAGCAATGAAGGACGCACAAGTAGGCTGAGATGCTGACGAGCCAAGTTGTTAAGGGGTGTGCAGGAGGCTTCGTCCATTTTTTCCTTTTCCTTCTCTAAGCCAGTTATTTCCCCAGTTAATTTGGGGGAAGGCCCCAGGTAGCCACACCACTATATCAAGTTCTGGCTCTCTGGACATTCCTTCTTCAGGATGGGAAGGGAGGAACTGTGTGGGTGTTGGGGGTGGGCCTAGGCTGGGCTGGAGCTCCACTGTTCCTAAGAAATCAGTCTTCAAGGGAGTGAGCAGAAGTCCTGAAGGGGTTGGGAGTATACACATGGAATCCTATGCAGCAAACCCCGGGGCCCAAGAATAGGTGGATATGCATGACCAGGTGGAGAGCCTATGGGGAGAGGACATCCTCCACCCACCATGAGCTCTCCTGAGTGAGCACACTGTTATTCTCTTCTGGCAGCTCTCGAGCTTCCTCTGCTCTCCACCAAGAGCACTCCCCAGGGTCATTCTAGAAATAAGCATTCCAAATTTTTTTCTGAACTACCACATAAAAGAATCTCTTGAGGGTGGGGAATTAATAAGTTCCCAAGTCTTAAAGACCTGACCCTCACCTGCAGTGATATGCAAATTGTACCCAAACACCCACAGTGCAGTATTCAGAGGCTGTGAGTAAATAGATGCAAATGTATGCAACAATTATGCAAATAAGGGCAGCCCCAGATTAATGGCCCCCATCCTTCAACCAGGCAGCAGCTGTCTCTCTAGGGATAAGCATGGTGACAGGGCTGAATGGACTCCTGTTAGAGGCATCCTGAGGAAGGGTCAGCTCTCAGGTCAAGAGGGGAGATTGTTCAGACACCTGGCTTGCTGATCCTTTGCTCTGAAAGTCTGGGTGTGTTTATCATCCTGGCAGGATGTTTTCTGATTTTTGTCCTGGTCTTGAGTCTCAGGGTTTTTTATTTTTATTTTTGTTTTTAACTTTCTATTGATTCTTTGTGAATTTTACATTATGCACCCAGTCCCACTCATCTCCCCTTTCCGCCATATCTGCCCTCCACCCTTGCAACCTCCTCCTGCAAAGAGAACAAAAAATAAAAAAACAAACCTCTCTGTGGAAGCTGCAGCACGTCACAGTGTGTCAGTGTTGCCCAAACAGCGACTTACAAATGCTCCTTGCAGTGAGTCATGGCTCTGGCTGAGGCCTCTGCATTCTACTGTGCTATCAGTACGGGACCCTCACCGGGACTCCTGTCAGATATCCTGTTGTTGCCCTGTGTCCTGGAGATCCTGACGCTTTGGTTCTGCCCCTTCCCGTACTCCAGCAGTTCATAGACAGGACAGATGTTGGGTGGGCCAACTCACAGCCCTGGATCTGGGCCTGTGAAGTAGCTGAGTTGGTCAGCCCCATCAGCTCCCCGGCACAGGGCATCACCAGGACCCGCTCTCCAGCTTTGCCTAAGCAAGGGGTGGGGCCAGCCCTCCTGCTCTGGAGTCCTGGGGTCAGCTCCTCTTATACCCATGCCATTAGGACCAGCTGTTCTTCACTGCTTAGGCTAGGTGCAACCTCCCTACCCCATGCTTTCCTGAGTGCTGCAGCCAGTGAGGGGCAGGGCCAGCTCTGTGCAGCCCCGTCAACATGGCCCCAGGCTCAGCTAAGCCCAGGAATGTTTACGTGGCCTTTACTGATAATCTGGGCCATGGCCATCAACACAGACCCCTGCAGCTGCAGGGCCATGAACCCAGACATGGCCCTCAGTGGCAGCACAGGCCAGAGCATCACCATGGCCTCAGGTGGCAGCACAGGCTACTCACATCAGGCTGTTCCTTACCACCTTGGTCTCGAGTTCCACCTCCCTTCATAAGCTCAACCCATGCTGCTGCTCTTTCTCCCACATCTCCACCCCATACTTGCTCATTGCAGTGTCATCTGTGCTGCCTATACCGCATGGTGGCAAGGGGGGGCGCCCTCTGGGTGTCTTCAGCCCTGCCTGGGGCACACGGCAGTGGAGCAGGGGCTTGAGTCTCAGTTTTAATACTAGACACTGTTGTGTAACACTATTCTGAACAAACCTACTCACTCACCCCAGATAGGAAACTGATGACACACCAAAATAAAAATACCGCAAAAGTTCAATTAGTGTTCCTAGAGAGGCATGAAAAAATGTCTACTTACCCTAGACAAGGAACTGAGGACAGACCAAAGTAAGGATATCACCAAAGTTCATTCGGTGAACCAATGAGTCTAATTGGGAGTTACTTACAAAAGCATGGTGGATGAGGGCTTGCTTACAGGAGCAGAAATAACTCAAAGACAGCTGTATCACTAAAGTCCACCCAGCATGGGTGAAGCACTCATGAAAACTGAAAACCTGGAACATACTGCACAATTTGCTGGTAGCTCAACAGATTGGAGAGTATCTTTTCCAGGTCAATTGGTTGGTCTGAGACTCTTGTAGGTAGCCCAGTGTTTTCTGCCTCTTCCAGGAAGCTCAGCATTTTTCAGTGTCTTTTAGCAGTCTTTGTTGTTTACATAAGCTTGGAGAGGGAGGGAAGCTAGTATTTCTAGTCAGTTTCAGGGAGTTCCTAAAGCCTGTAAGTTGTTTACTGAGCAGCTTCCCTGGTGAACACAATGTTATTTCGTGGGTATCATAACAAAGTTTTCTTCAAGATGGAATATTTTATCTGGGAGGAAACTGCTCTACAATAGGCACTGAACTTTGACGGAGTGGAGGTCATGATAGGGTGAAGGTGATGGAGGTAAATGAAGAGATAATGGTGGAAATAACAGTTGGAAATAAGATGGTTGTTTTATAGTCATGACATTTTGTAAAACTTCCATTTTGGTTAAACACTAACAATTTTTGAAAACAAAGTAACTTAGTTCCTAGAACTAAAGAACCTTGTCAATCTAGAGTCTGTCTCTAATCACCACCCCCTAATAACCAACCACAAGAGGTGTTTATTGATCACCTGGCACTCTCTTCTTTTTTTTTCAGTTCCACATTCTTTGAACCACTGTATTTCCCTAGGTAGTCCTAGCAACAGCCAATGTGGGCCCCAAAGTGAAGATTTTCAGTTCCTTTCTCCTGTTCCTTCTGCTCTTCAACCACCCCAGTCTATAAGCAGACAACAGCTCTGATTTTCTTAGAGTAGCTCTGCAGGTCTTTCCCCTGATAAAGCCTGTGCCGTCACTGAGTTCTCACTCCCCTGTCTGTCTTTCTCCCAAAGCTTACGAGGTCCTTGATTTAAGATGGTTCGATACGGAACTTCTCTGTTGCAGCGGTACACATGTGATGTACACACTGTGGAAACCATAGATCTAAATGTTGCTCGTTTACTTTTGTCCCGCTTTTCAAGGCGCTGGAGATTGAACCTAGGGCTTCATTCATGCCAGGCAGCGCTCTATCACTGAGCTGTATGCTCAGGTGTTTGTTTGTTTTTAAGACAGGGTCTAGCTAAGTCACCCAGGCTATTCTTGAACCTGAAAATCTTACCTCAGTTGCCCAAGTAAGTGAGATTACAGGTCTTCACCAACAGACCTGGCTGAATTTTACGTTTCAGTTTCTTCTGAGACTAAGCATAGCCATCAGCACATCCTCTTTGACTGTGCCTCTAAACTGCGATGGTGCCTAAGTTCAATGTAGATTAGATGCATTTTTGCCTTAGGGCATTTTCAGTTTGTAAGGATGGTCCAGGCACGCACGGTCCCATCAGAAGGCGAAGAGTGTGCAGCTCTCTGAGAAGATGGCAAGGATGGAGGTGAAGGTGAAGTTTTTGGTGAATGGGAGTGATGTGAGCAAGAGCAATGATGGTGACCGCAGTGCTAAGAGTGGGTTTAGGGAGGCTGGAGAGATGGCTCAGTGGTTAAGAGCACTGACTGTTCTTCCAAATGGACTCAGGTTCAATTCCCAGCACCCATGGCAGCTCACAATCGTCCGTAACCCCAATGCCAAGGTATCTGACAACCTAACACTAATGTACATACAATAAAATACATTTTTAAAAAAGAAAAAAAAAAAAAAGACTGGGTTTAGAGATGGTAACTAACACAAAAACAGTGTCACTACCGGTGCTAGTAATGGTAGCAGGATGGCAGGTAGAGGGACACGATGCTGTGTGCAAATGTGACAGGGAAAGATAGCAGAGAGGCACCTCCATCTTGCATTCTCACTGAGGCCATTTTTGGTTTAACTTGAATTTGATGATCTTAATGGAGAATACCATGGAACATTACCCAACTCTATTCTAGGAACCCAAGGTCAAGGTGCCCTAGCTAACTTAGCTTCTGTTAAACTGCTTGATTACTGAACAGGAGACCAGAATTGTGTGTGTGTGTGGGGGGGGGGTCTTTGCCTTTAAAAATCCTTACCCTTAAAACTTAGCACTAGGGCTGGAGAGCTGGCTCAGAGGTTAAAAGCACTGGCTGTTCTACCAAAGGTCCTGAGTTCAATTCCCAGCAACATGGTGGCTCATAACCATCTATAATGAGATCCTGTGTCCTCTTCTGACATGTAGGTATACATGTAGGCAAAATAATGTATAAATAATAAATAAATAAATCTTTAAAAAAAAACACAAAAACTTGGCACTAGACTTGGGTGCTAAATACCTTAGTGTAATCCCAACTCATTGGAATAAAGACTTTCAATCGGCTGTAAGCTGTGTTTGAGTGGTCATCTCTAGTGGACTCCTTGAAACATAACAAAGAGGCCATAGAGGTCATGCTAATTACCATCACGGAAAGGATGCCACTGGAGCGGTAAGGGTGAAGAAAGTCAGGTGAAGAATGGTGTCAGTGGTCTCAAGAGAAGTAGAACCAATAGGGAGAGTGACTGCCACAATTGTGGAAGTCTCATTATGGAGCCATCTGTAAGCTAAAGACCCTAGGATGTTGACAGAATGGCTAAGTCCAAGGTCAAAGGTCTAAACTGTGGAAGCCAATGGTGTAATTTAGTTTGAGGCTCTAAGCCTAAAAACCAGAGCTAATAGTCTAAGTCCTAGAGTCTACAGGCCAGTGTGCCTGCAGTTCTGATGTTCAAGCCAGCAGGAAGAATCTAGTTCCAGCAGGTGATTTGCTACCTAAAACTAACCATCACAGCCAGATGACACTTCAGGAGTGTCCCAGAAGCATCCTGAAAGCAACAGCAGAGGACCTCTTCAGGATTGGTAGTTTCCACATTGGTAAGGAGGTCCTTGGTGCATCTCCATGATCCAACTCCTTTCTGAAGAACACGAATTTCCACATGACATTCTACAAAGGGTGTTTCTCCTCCTCCAGAAGCAACAGACCCCACCAGAAAAGAGGGCCTGCCCCCTCACCCTTCACTCCCCTGCCAGGAGATTCTGAGAGTCACTGGCTCATTCTTGCCACTTCCCCAGTGGCAGAAGGGGAGGAAACCTAATCCCCTGGGCGACCGCACTGGGGGGAAGGGCAGGGAGAAGGAATCTATTGGTGTCTGGCTCTCGGGAACACTAAACCTGCTTTGGCTGCAGATGTGCCGGGAAGGGCACATAGGGCAAGTGCAGCATGGATCCATGGACCGCTCACAGCCCCACAGCCCACGAGCAGGTGTGGTAAGGACCACGTCTGCTCCCATACCTTTTTTATTGACATGAGTTCTTCCCTAACACTTCCCCCTCCTCTCTCTCTCACTCTCTCTCTTCCTCTCCTCTTTCTTTCTCCTCCCCGCTCCACTGTGATTCACTGTGACTATAAACTTTATCTTAATGGCCCAGATGGTGGCCCATTTTCCTGGGGGTGGTTTGAAGTAGGGAAGGGCTGTTCTCTCAGGAAAAGGAGCCACTGCAATGGTCTTACCGTTGACGACAGGACCAGCCACAGGGAGATGCTGGCACTGACCACAGTCAGGGATCAGTGTGGTTCTAGAGACGAAGCCAAGTTTCTACGACCTGTTTCCGATTGTGAGAAACCATTCAAAGGCCTCTCTGATGTCTTTCAAAGCTAAGACTGGCTATGTTCCACAGAAACAAATATGAAGACATGAATTTCTAATTATTTTAATTGTCATTTAAAAAGCAAAAAGAGCCAGGTATGGTGGGGCAGGCCTATAATCTCAGCTTTTGGAGGACTGGGGCAGGCAGAATAGGCCAGCCTGGACCACACAGCAAGACCCTATCAAAACAAAAAGTAAAAAAACAAAAACAAAAAAATTTTGACAAATATTTTTGGTATTGTGTCTTTATAACCCACACCTGTCATCTTCTGGTTTCCAAGTGCTCACCCTGACCATACTGCCTGTCTTATAGGCTGGTGGCTGTCTCAGGAGTCCTATAGCAGCTATGGCCAAAGGGTCTGAGAAGCTTGAGGTTTGTGACCTGAGAGCTGAGCCCTTAGTTTTCCACTGATGTTGCCCTAGCGCCTCCTGGGGAACCAATATGCTGGCTCCAGGCCCCTAGGTCACAGCAGGGTATAGTCCTGCAGCAGCTCCATCTTAACTTCTGTCCAAGCTCAGTCCTAAGTGCCATCTAAGATGCTAATCTGAAGCCCCAGAGCTCTTGCCCTGGACCACACCCCTCCTGATTGGCAGAGAAGTCCTCAGACCCTATAAGAGGCTAAGAGGGAAGTTAGGCGATAACAGGAAGAAGGTAAGAAAGAGATTGAGAGCAGGACCATATGGCAAAGGTGTAGATGTGGGATGCAGAAAACGGGACGACAGAGGGACAGAGGCGAGTCTGGAAATAGAAAAGAAGGAACCATTAGGTGTGTATATGCGCACAATTCCCAACAACCACATGGTGGTTCACAACAATCTGGAATGGAATCTGATTCCTGCTTCTGCTGTACGTGAAAAAAGTGTTCATATACATAAAAAGAAATAAATCTTTTTTAAAAAATGTGGGCAGCAACCTTCTGAAGCTGGCGTGAGGGAGCTTATCTCTTTTTTTATTTTTATTTTTTTAATATTAGTTACAGTTTGTTAACTTTATATCCCTGCTGTATCTGGTTCCCTCTTTCCCTCCCAATCCCACCCTCCCACCCTCATCTCCTCCCTGCCCCTTTCCAAGTCCATTGATAAGGGAGAACCTCTTCCCCTTACATCTGATACTGGTTTATCAGGTGTCTTCAGGACAGGCTGCAAAGTCCTCCTCTGTGGCCTAGCAGGGATGCTCCTCCCTGGGGGGAGGGGGGAGAGTCAAGTCAAAGAGCCCGCCATCAAGTTCATGTCAGAAACAGTCCCTGTTCCCCTTATTAAGGTACCCACTTGGATACTGAGCTACCAAGGGCTACATCTGAGCAGGGGCTCTAGTTTGCATCCATACATGGTCCTTGTTTGGAGAAACAGTCTCATAAAAGACCCCTGTGCCCAGATATCCCCTGAGGGAGCTCATCTTAAGACCTCTGTGTCAGAGGAGAGGTCTATGAAGGGAAGAGAGCCAAGGACTCCGAGGTAGAACATCTAGAAGGCACAGAACTCCCTCTGTGCCTCAGGGATGCCCAGGCAGCTTCCCTGGAAAGATTTGCTCAGTTAGTTGCTTCTGGATGGACGCGAGTCAGATGAGGACCTGCTTGTTGTGCCCATACACTCTTTACTGTCCTTCTGTGCTTGGTGTGACAAGGTCTGAGGGGGGAGCTGTAAGCCCTTGACTCCTACAAAGACAGCTTGGAATTCCCACACCCCTGTGAGCCAACACAAGGCTTGTGTAAGAACTAAACAAGGCTGCCCCCCTCTGGGCACAAGCAGCCCTTGGCAGGCAGTGCCCTTGTGCCAAGCAGAAAGTGCCAAGCAGTGTGGACCAGATGTCTGCCCTCACTTCCTCTCAGGGGCAGCAGTTCCGTTTACCAGGGTTGAGGGAGACTGTACTCTGGGTACAAGTCAAAGCCACGAGCCATCTGCATTTCTTCCTGTTTCTCCCTCTTCTCCCGTACCCAAGGCCCAGAGCTTCGGAGCCAAATGACGTGAGGCTCGGGTGGGACAGCACAGGTGGTGAGCCAAGGAGTGCCTCTTCCTGCCATGCTCATACCTCTTGATTTCTCGATCCACCTTCTTGTCAACTTCTGGTGAGAATTCTTGTGATTACATTCAGAACTCACTTAAATTACCCAAGATTTTCCACTACCCCACTCTAAGATCTTTAACAACTGAATCTGAGAAGTCCTTTTGCCAGGTAAGAGAACAAGTTTTGGGGATAAGAAAATATTTGAGATCCTACGATGGCCTTTCTCATCACCTGCTAACCATCCTCTTAATACTGCCCCTCCAGGGTGATCTCATCCTATCCAAGGACAGAAGGAAGGGTCTGGCCATGAATGCCTGCCTCAATACCTAATAATGCCTGAGTCCCGAAGGCATGTGGCTGCCTTCTACTAGGAAGAATAAGCAGCCTGTCTCCTTTTTTTCTCTGCCTCTAAATATAGTGGCTTTTCAAGACCTTGCTGCTTCAGGAGGCCTTCCCCAACATAGGCAACACAGCTGCCTCCCCTGGCATTGCTCTGCTGGGCACGCCCACAGCCTGCCGTGTTCATGCATCTATCAGCCTTTGCAGACCATCGTCTCCTCTCTGCTTTAGGTTAGGTCTTTCTCGTCCTTCCCCACACCCCCTCCTTCTTTCCACCTCTGCAGCCGCGATGCCTAGTACGGGGTCTGCTTCCCTGGAGAGCAGGGACCTTGTCTGAGCCCAATCAATCAAATAAATGTTTACAGAACTGGGTCATGCTGAGCCATTCCAAGATTCCCAAGGAAGAGGACAAAAGTGCAAGGTGGCAGCTGAGCGCTTTGACTGCTCGGTCTGACTCGGCGGAGGCTGTGGTACTCTGGGGGCCAGCGATCCAGGCTGGTAGATGGTCGAAGGTAGCTGGTAACGGGTGGAGTGGCATGAGGTTGCTCCTGCAAGGCCACCTACTCACACCCCCTGGCTCAAAGCTCCCAGCTCCCAGCTCCCTCCCAGCTCATTTTTTCCAATACCAGGTTGCTTCAAGAAGTTTTCTGTTTTTTACACTCTTCAGAATGGCACACAGTCTCTGGGTAGCCTTCCCTCTTATTCTCTTGATATCACATTGCTTTCTGCCTTTGTCCTTTTTCCCAGATCACCAAACAACAACTCCGTGATGCTCAGTCCAAGAGACTCCACTGGGTCCTAATTGTAACAGGCTCTCTGCTGTTCCCACCTCCACCCTTTCCCTCCAGCCTCTCAGCCTCCCTTTTGGAGGGCATTCTCTGGTCTCAGCCTGAACCTGGCCCACAGGTAAGGTTGACTGGAAAGTCAGGGAGATGTCTATGCCGGGGATGATTACCTGGATGGATGATAGGAACTGGGGGTGGGGGGGAAGGACACTGCCAGCTGCTCCTCCCTGGGTGGTATAGTTCTGAGGCCTGTTCTCACTGAAACCGAGTCCCAGAAGCCCTCAGTGTGGCCTGCTCATCAGCACACTCCCATCCACCTTTCTCCTGCCTCACTTCCTTGCTCCCTCATGTTTCCTGAGACCATCTCCCAAGCCTATGTGGTCACCTCTGAGTTCTGGGATTGCGGGAATGAGCTATGACACCCATCTTACACTCCTTTCATAAGACAACCTGGGAAAGGAGCCCAGGCTATTCGGGTCCTGCTTGGCAGTTCTGCCTCCTGACCTCATTAAATACTTGAGGGGATCTGAGATTGAGGCCCCTCCCCATTGTGTAAGGTGTGCACATACCAGTTTGTCTTGGCTTGAAAAGAAATGAAATGTGTGCATCTTTTCCCAATTCAACACTCAGCTGTGTCGTGGTGAGAGGCTGAGGTTCATTGTGGTGGGACTATCATGCCACAGGAATCGGCAATAGCTACAACCTCTCTTGCCAGTGTGCTACCACAGCCTTTACTTACCTTCCACATGCTAAAACCTTTGGTCCCTCCAACTCCTTGAGGCTTTCTAACATTTGCTCCAGGTCCTACCAGTGAGGATGCTTCAAGGGTCAGAGCAGAATGATGTGCCTGGGGGAAATGGATGTCCCAGGAGTCCCGTGCCTTGCCACCCAGGCAGTATGACTGGAAAGCAGCACACCTGTCCAAATGCCAGGGCGGAGTCAGACATCCTGGACTCAGGGAGGGAACTGACTGGTTCCTGGGTTCTAGCACTGCAGATTTGTGATCTGGGAAGCCTCCTGCCCTCTGATGCTGCGGCTTCATGGCTTAGGTGGCCTCCTGGCCTCTAATGTTGTGGATTGGCGGTCTATGCAGCCTCCCGGGATCTGTCCCAGCCTTTCTCTCATGTTCTGCAGAGCTCCAGTCTAAGCCACTCAGATGCGAAGAGCCAGAGGTTTGTGGCACTGCATCCGTAGATAGGAAAATTTTATTGTAAATTTATAATTCTCCACCACTTTCTCTGGGAAGCAGAGTCCCAGCAGCCCTCAGCTCTGTCACTTTGAAGGATGACAAGGCAAAGAGAGAGTGAGGCTGGAGAATAGGGAATTAGGTGGAAGAGATTTCACAGATTAACATTTGACAGGTGGCAACACCGACATCAAAAGACTGGAAGCGCCTAGCCCACCTGGGCCTCATTCAACCAAAGGAGCACATTCACCAACTCCAGGTACTTTCTACAAACTTGAGAGAGGCGAGTACTATGTAAATGACACGTTAAAGGCTATGCTGTGCCATCCCACACCTCTCCCTCCCTCTCTTGGAGCTGGGCCACTGCCCGGGTCTAGTGCACTTCCAAGCTTGTCTGTATTCCTCCTTTAATAAACTCTCTCCTTTGCTGCAAGTATCCGTGTGTCTCTGGGCAATTCATTGTAAAGAGACATTAGAGCTTGGCGTCTGGGAAGGTGAAGGAAGAAAAAAGGAACTGGGAGATATCAGGCATGTACAAATGAATGCCAGCCGCACAGGAAATTCTAGGGTGTGGTGATCCCCTGGGACTCAGTGACATTGGGGAAGCTGTGTGAGCACCGCCACTTTGTCTAGTCATCTGAGTCCCCCAGACTCAAACTGATGCATGTAACATCTTAGAAAGCCAGCCATGACAGAATGGCAAGGTGTTCCTGGACCTTGCCCTCTAAGACTCAACAAGGCTACTGGCCTATATCCCCTTTTCTTTGAGCACTTGGAAATGAGAGACAGATTTCTGAAGGTGAGTTAACCATGGCCTGTGGAAATCAGATTCAGTTTCTCTCTTGTTACTTTTCTCCTTCTCACGTTATGTTACTCCATGAATGGGGCCCAAGAGAGTCCCTAGATCCTCTGAAAAATGTATGCTTTGACTGACTTACGAGTGGGAGGCAGCTACCAGGTGATTGTCCATATAGAATCTGGGAGATGCTTGGATTCCACAGGGACTCATGCCTTGATGGTAGATGGTTCATGTTATCCTGGGGGCTGACCTCACCACAGGCTTCAGGAAGTACCGTGTGCCTTTGTCACAGTCTCAGCTAGTGACATCGCTAGGACGGCAATGATCATGTAAACTAGGACTGCAACCATCGTGTGACTGGACAAAAGGGCAGTGTGAGCACTGCTTACGTTCCCCAGTGACCCTGAACCCCATGAGATGACCAGGCCACCCTGTGCTACTGGGATCCGTTTGCACACCCCCGCCCCCATCTGCTTCTAGTTTCTTTCTTCCTTTTACCTTCCCGGATGCCTTCCAGAATTGCAGACACAGCTGATCCAGACAGTACTCCAACACAGGCACCACAGCAGCTCTTTCCTGTTTCCTCCTCACACCCGAGACAACCTCCCCACAGACCTGCCCCTGCCTAAAGGCTCCAGAGATGGGGAAAAGGATGTTTTTAAAGTGAATACTGATCATTCTCTGCATGATCTTACTGGCCCACAGCTTTGAACACTAACACCTCCTGGTGCCCCAGGCTTGCATTTCTCTTCTTCATAGGGATAATTTCTAGTGGGACAAGGGCTTGGAATCTGAGGTCCCAGCGCAGTGGACATAGGTGTTAACTAGTAAGACACTTCACCAGGACAGCCAAAAATCCAGACTGAGTGCTGTCCTGCTTCTCTGCCTGAAGACTAACCTCCCTCCCTGAGGAAAAAAAGAGCTCAAGTCAGGCTAAAACAATAGGTTCTTTGCTGTCTCAAGTCTCATAACTACAGTCCATGATTATTTCCTTCTGTTGTTATGTCCTAGCTGCTCTAAATTCCTTGCTGTTTATTTACTGTACACAATCCTATTCCCACGAGGACAGAGATAATTCTTCAGGAAATAAGCATTAGAGTCAAAGCAGAAACTCCCCACTTCATCTGCCTTTTTTTAAATTGAAATTTAATTTTAGGTGTCTGAGTAGTTTGCCTGCATGTATTTCTGTGCACTCTGTGTGTGGCTGGTGCCCTTGGTGGTCAGAAGAGGGCATTCGATCCCCTGGAAGTGAAGTAACAGATGGTTGTGAGCTGCCCTGTGGATGCTGGGAACCAAACCCGAGTCCTCTGAAGAGCAGCCAGTGCTCTTCCGAGCAAGCCCCTTTCTTAAACACTATTAATCTGCGTGGCAATTTTAAACAAAAGGGCCAAGGCAATTCATACAAGCAAGTTGTCTCCAGTCCAAAACTAACAGCCTCATAGCTCAGGATAATGGGATAATGTTTTGTTTTATGCTATTACTCTTTTGGGGTGAGGTGTTTTGTTTTGTTTTGTTCTGTTTTTTTTCTTCCCAGAGCATCTTATATAGAGATGTAATTCTACTCAGATGAAGGAAATAGTCAGAGGTTCTGAGAGCAGGGACTTTGACCCAGTGTTTCAGGACCCAGATTGGGGTGGGAGGGTGTGAACCCTGGTTTGAGGAAGAGTAAGCCCAAGAGCCTACAGAGCACAAACCAGTGTGTAGAATCTGTTTGCAGCTATGCTCAGGGACACCCTCAAGGATGTTTGCCTGTAGAATCCGATGACAGGAAGGAGGGCTCTCTAGCAGTTTGGTCTTGGGCTGTCCATTTCCACTCTAGAAGCTCTGGTCCTTGTCTCATTCTCCTTAGTATCATGATGGGAAATTCCTCTTCAGTTTTCTTGGATTCTCCACTGTGTTGTGTGTTGTGTCCTCAAGAGTTGTGACAAGTTTAATACTGAGAACCCAAAGAAAAAGAGGCTAATATTTTACTATACTACTACTCTCTGGCCTCAATACAGCTTGGATAATGGGGGAAGTGTGGCCAAAGGATGGGAGCCTTTTAAGTTATAATAGCATCGTACAGCTGGCTCTATCTGCAAGAATCAAGGGCAACAGCCTGGAGTGTCTTATGACCAGGCTTTCATGGCTCTCCACCGGGAAAGGAAGCCATGCAAAGAAAACCCTAAGGGGAAAACCAAACTTGTGTTATCTTCAATGATCCCTGGCTATGTCTAAAAACACAAAAAACAGGCAATAGGGCTGGGTGTCTCCTCCCACTCTAAGAAGCTCTATCCTCCATCCACATTCCTCCACTTACCCCAAGTCACCAGACAAAAGGGAATCTGACCCTGTACTGCACTCTAGGCCTCCTCTCAGCCAGCCTCTCCTATGCCTGTAACACTCCTATAAGGGGATTTCCTGGTCCAATGAAGCCAACACAACCCCATGCCTCCTTTTCAGTCACAGACCTCCAACAATGTAACAAGGTCTGAGGCTTTCTCTGAGGACCCATCCAGACTTACCAGTAATGTATAGGCCTTCGCTTTAGCTTGTGAACTTAAACAGAAAGATCTATACCCAGTCTTGACTTCCTGCTGTGCTCCTTAAGGGACACAGAAGATCTGAGTGGAAGCTAAAGAGCATGCGGATGAGTTACTTATTCAAAGTCCTAATGTTCCTCAGCCCAGGGCACAGGTCATTCTAGATCAAGAACATACTGGTTGGAAATCTAACATCCCAGAAGGAACTCATAAGTATACAATGATGACAGAAAGCTTACTGCAAGAATGAAAAAATGCACTAAGGTCTGTTAATTACAACAAGATCAGGGAAGTCAATCAAAGAAGGGAACAGAACCCTGCTTTATTTCTCAACAGGGTATCTGAGGCTTTCACTAAATTGTCCAACTGAGATTCCTCACGCCACACAGGACAAGCCCTTTGAGGTCAGCCTTTTATTAGCCAGTCAACCTCTGACATCCACAGATAGTTTCAGAGCTCAGCTGCTGGATGTTGCCTTCTCAATGTCAACAGCCAACATCTTAAAGAAGACTAATGGGGAAAAAAGAAGACTAATGGGAAATGAGGAGAGAAGAGAAAGGGACCTAAATGATTGTGCTTATCTCTGATGGAGCTATTGGCCAGATCTGTCTGCCAAGGGATCCCCATATTAATACTCAGAGACCAGAAGGTCACACTCAGGCTTGCTTCAAGTACAAAAGCCCAGGCCACTGAGCATGTGACTGCCTGTCCTCTCCATAACTATATCCAGTGAGTAAGAACTTGGGGCCTGGCACTGGAAGGCAGATCACACTCATTCAAAAAGTAAACAGGATCCAGCCCCCAATGTCATGACCACCTTACGGAACTGACTGTTCAGGGAGCTGGCTGGCTGGTTCTGATAATTTGATGTCTGTTGAAGAACCTCAAGTTACACTAGACACGGTAGCTAAGAAAAATTAATCTGCTTATAGATACTTGGGCCACTTACTGATTTCTTGCCTTTTTCCATGGAACTCTTTCCTCCTGGTTTGTCGGTATGGTGGAGGTACAGGGAATCCCCCAAAGACATATCTTAGGGACCTAGTGTTGCCAAAAGGAGCCATTCTGAATATGTGGATGATATTTTGATATATATTGATCTATAGTTGTATCGAGGCAAATTCAGACCAAACTGCCACCAGAATCTTAGACTTCCTAGCCACTCAAGACTACCAAGTCTCCCAGAAAGAAAGGCTGAGATAACTCATCTGCAAGTGCAATAGTTGGGATATATTTTGACCCTGGGGACATGACAGTTATCCACATCTTGAGTCATAACTGAACTAGGTCCATAAAGATAAAACATCTTTTAACAGAAACAATCCTTTAACAGGTAAGTGGGTTCTCATCTGGAGGCCTCAGCACTGCATATGCCCAGTCTCCAAAAGCCTTTCTTGTTATTTGTGGCAGAAAACTAGGCCTTGCCTCGGGATGTTAACTCAATAATTAGAAGCAGAGCTAAGGCATGCAGCAGAAAGAAAGAAAGAAAGAAAGAAAGAAAGAAAGAAAGAAAGAAAGAAAGAAAGAAAGAAAGAAAGAAAGAAGGAAATTAAACACTGTAGCATCAGAGTGATCCCTGCCTCTAAGAGTTGTGGCGGCCACAGCTCTGCTAGTTAAAAAAAAAAAAAAAAAAAAATCTGAGCTATCTTTAAGGCAAACATTAGAAGCCTTCATACTCCATTAAGTAAAGGCCATATTAGAATTAAAGGGACAAGTATGGTTAATGGAAGTAAGCCAGCAAATTGTCAGGCCATTCTTCCAGATAACACAAAGGTAACTAACAAAATTTGTGGCACCCTAAATCCTGCCTCACTTGAGCCCATGGAAATTTCGGATCTGGCACACTTCTGTGCTGAGACCATCTTCACCCATCCCTGACATAGACAACTAGCCGCTGGATAATCTAAAGGGACTGTACTTACTGGTAGGAGCAATTATGTTCTTAAAGGACAACATAAAGCAGGATATTCAGTGGTCAAGAAGAGAAGAATGCTTGAGGCTTCCCCAACCCCATTCTACCCTAGCACAAGAGAATGGACTTATTCTGGGGAAAAGGAAAAAATTCACAGTGGTTTGAAGTATGCCTTTATGGTCTTACATGTCCATGCGCCATCTACAAAGAATGAGGAGTGAGTTTTAAAATTACACTTATTTATCTGTTGTGTGTGTGCACACCATGGCGTACACACAGAGGCATGAGGCTGACCTACGGGAGAGTTGGTTCTCTCCTTCCTCCATGTCAGTTCCTGAAACTGAACTCCGGTTGTAAGACTTGGCAAGCAAATGCCTTTACCTGCTGAGCCATCTTTCCAGCTCTCAGAGTGAGGACTATTAACAGCCAACAGCTCACCCATAAAACCTGAACAAGAAATTCTAGATCTATTAGAAGCTATTCAGCTCTCCAAACAAGTGGCAGTCTTCATTGCGAGGGCTACCAGGAGAACATTGTCCAAGAAAATAGGCTGGCAGACAAAGAGACAAAAAAGACAGTCTTACAGATCCCCTGAGAGCTATCACTGTCCCTCCAAAGCAGTATTATATAAATCTAAACTATACTTCTGGGAGAGACAATGGGCTCTAAAACAAGGGGGCAACCAAAGGGGATCATGGATCTGTGTAGAGAATTAAACACACTCCCCCGCCTCTCCAGTGGGAAAATGATTAAGGGAATACATGACTCAGTTCGACTGGGGAGTTACCATGCTAGAAATGGTAACTCGATTGATCCTAGGCAGGGAGAAGAGGAAAGAGTGTGTATGAAGCCTGCGCTATGCATGTTACAACTCCAGCCATTCTTGTCCTCTACATCTTAAAGAGATCCCAAGGAGGCACTAAACCAGGTGAGGCTGGGCACATAGACTTTACTCTCATGCCTCTTCCTGCCAGCTTCAAGCATGTGTTGGTGTTTGTAGACACCTTCACTTCAGAGGCTTTCCCCACTAGGTCTGAAAAAGCCACTGAGATGGCAAAGCCTCTCCTCCCCAAAGAAAATAATCCCAAAGTTTTGTCTCTTCTCATTACATAGCAATAATGGACCATCCTTTAAATCCCAGGTGACTCAGTCTATACCTAGGGCTCTAGGGATAAAGAATTTATCGACATTCTGCTTAGAGAACACAATCCTTAGGCAAAGTTGAAAGGACTAACTGAGCTATTAACCTAGTCCTAGCAAAACTTTGTCAGGAAACCACAGTGCCTGAAACTATTGGCCATTGCCCTCATGAGCATTAGAACAGCACCAAACTCAGACACCAACCTCAGTTATTATAAGCTGTGAGTTATTATATGGAAGACCTTCCTTGCAGTAGATCTGGTGTTTGACTGAGCTCAACCAGAGGCCTCAATACATTAGGAACAAGGTGATTCTCAGTGCAACAAATGGGATCACAAAGACTGTACATCTGGAGACGGGATCCACCTTAAAACTGGGAAAGAAAGACCCGTAGAACAATAGGGTCCTCGGTGGAAGGAACCTTGCTAAGTGGTCTTTAGCTCCGATGGCTGTGGAGCTTTGGGGAGTCAAAGGCTGGGTTCATAAATCTCCAAGATAAAAGCAACGATGTCAAAATAGAAGATCCCACTGGAACATTGGGGAGAAGGCCTGCTCCGGATCCTGTGAGCCAGTAGATCTCAAAGGCTTTCTTCAAAATTCAAAATGAAGCAACACCTTGATGGCCATTGACTTGGATGTTCTGAAACACTCCTTCTTGGGCTCCTCTTGCTTCTGAGTGAATCCTTTACCTAAATCACCGCATGAGAGAGAGCTTGCCTTCTTTGAACAAGATAAACTCATTTATCCTGGTTTTAATTTTTCTTTCTCATTCCACAAAAACAAGACATCTGCTGGTTCCTGTTTTAAACAAGATGGTTGGCTTCACTGATTCCTCTGACTACTAGATTTCCCCTAAGATTCCACAGCTATACTGAAGAACAACTATCTCTCAGAGACCTCCTAATCAGTATGGAGGAAATAGCCCATGTCAGGCCTAATACTCATTTAAAATTCACCCTATAAAATGAAAATGTCATCCATGGAGTAGGAGGCAGCCCAAGTCCCAGGTATCCACATGGGGAGGCTGCCTCTTTGGGATATATCTTTGAGCCAAAGAGACACATAAATACTCTCAAAAAAGGGCAAGCTTCTGTTTTTCTCACTTTGGTAGAACTGGCCATTCATAGGGATGAGAACTGTATCCCTGTTCAATTTCAGTGTATGCAAAGGCAAAGAAGGACTGTACAGGAAAGCAGAGAATTATGAGCGCTCAGCCTGTGACCTAATCTTCTCTGTGTCCTGGAGCAAGAGATGTTTAGCTATTCTCTAGTAACCATGCTGAATCAGCCATGCCTCCATCAAAACAATGGGTTTTTGTTACCATCCAGTTATAGCCAGGGCTACCCAAGCTATTCTCTACCATTCAATCTTCTGACCTTTGACACTGGCTTGTGGCTGAAAAGTTCACCATGGTAGCACCTCTTCTCCTCCACTATGCACAAGTGACAGTTTCCTTGGAAACTATCCTTTTTTGTTGGCCTTGGGAAGCATAAGACCCTTCTATCTCTTATCTCACTTTAGACCTTTCCTATATCTACAGTTTATAAATATATTTGGGTCCAGGAGACAAGTATTGCTTTAAGTTTACAGGACACTAAATGTGTCTTACGTCGAACAAGAATCTTTTCTGTCCTTCCTCAGAGATGGCAAGGTTGATGTACCACTGTATTCAGTTCCCCAGAACTAATAAAATATACTAGAGAGAATTTTCTAACTTCCATATATACTAACAACTTGGGGTATTTTCTCAAAATGCCTGTTATGTCCTCTTTATAGAAAAAGGAGAAATGCAGCTCCATAGGTCCTAAACATTCCTGAATTCCGTGGCTTAAAATCAATAGTTCACTACTGGAATAATCAAGACTGGGTTGAAGTATACTGAGAGGCTTATTATCACCCACGGGAGTTTTAAATTTCAAGAGGTCAGTTCAAAACCTGTCCTTTGCATTAGAAGAAACACGGGAGGCCACTGTAGTTGCTATTGAGGCACAAGAAGAAAGTCTTGGCTCTCCCACAAACAGCCCTGGGTCTTAGATGTTTTGGCAGCCCAGGTAAAGCTTGTGAAAAGCTTAACAAAGCATGTGACTTTGGATTAATAACACAAATAGTTGAACAAAACCCTATAAAATTGAAGAAGATAATTCAGGTATACTCAAACCTAAACTCTAATATCTATCAAGAATCAAAAGTAGGCTCTCTTTCTGGACCCATGAGGAGCCAACTATGGATAATAAGAGCCCTGGAGCCTCGTACTTTTGTTTTTAGGCTTTTAGTCCTTGTATTTTAAACTCAATAAATTGACTTGTATTTTCTAAAATGCAGCAGTGACTATGAGCAAAAGTAATGACACTTTGAAGATACCAGTCAGTTGTTAACCTGAAAAGAGCAAAGCTTGAAATGGAGCCTCCTCTCCAAGCCATGGACAGGAAAGGGAGAGGATTCTGTGATCCCCTTTAGGCAGCATCTACATCCATGACTGACATGTATCTATGGAAGGAAGATCACCACTCTTCTGCACCCAAAAGTTTCTGAGAGTACACAGGAGAGTAGGGATGGGGGGGGGGGAGTTGTGGCAACGCAGTACTGTGAAAATATCTCTTACATTCTAAGAGACTGGGAGTTGCTGGACCTCACAGCCAAAGTACACCCTGAGGTCACTTAAGACCCAAGACTGCTACTCTACTGGACCCTCAACTGTTTGTTTAGCCTGTCTTTAAGAAAAGAATGTAGCAAACAACCTTACTTGCCTTGGATTTCCCATCACAGCCTAAGTCAATGCATGCCTAAAGCTTTAATCTTAAGTTATGTACTCTTCCATGCCATGACCCAAGAGTAAAGCATATGTGTTTGCATATGTGTTATAACATCATTTGCTGGAACCAGAAAGTAAGCTGAAAATGAATATTAACCATAAATGTTGGAAGCAGCATATTATTGATATTACTTGATAGTGTGTGTTTGTATCTAGGTCATTTGGGGTCAGTTGGAGTCATTGAGTCAATTTCTTGTATAGCTCTGTTAAAGCTTTCTGTAAACTATCCCTCATTCCTTCCCCATGTGATGCTTTCTGTGCTGTTCAGTGAGAGAAAGAGCAGAGCTGTTTGTGAAGGACAAACACACAGGGACACACAAACACGGACACAGGGACAGACTCACGAGACAGCCTGCAGGCAGGTAGAGATTCACGAGTCAGACACACAGAGTAGGACAGAAGACATGGGAAGATAATTAGTAAATTCTTAGTTAAATGACACCAGGGAAAGTGTTTCGATTTCTTTCCTCAGTGTGACACTGTCTTAAGTTAGTATTCTATCGCTGTGAAGAGACACCATGATCAAGGCAACTCTTATAAAAGAAAGCATTTAATTGGAGGCTGGCTTACAGTTTTAGAGGGTTAGTGAATGATCATCTTAGTGGGAGCTGTGGCAGCAGGCAGGAAGGGTGCTGGATAAGCAGCTAAGAGCTCTACGTCCTGATCAGCTGTCGGGAGCAGAGGGGATGAGGAAAGAGTGACATACAGACAGAGAAAGAGAGACAGAGACTAGACCTGGCAAGCCCACCATGGGCTTCCAACAAAGCCACATCTACTCCAGCAAGGCCATAGCCCTAATCCTTCCCAAACAGTTCCACTAACTGGAGACCAAATGTTTAAATGTGTGAGCTTCTCAGGGCTATTTTTGCTCAAGCCATCACACACACTGATGCATTATTGGTGACTCTGAGTGTGTTATTAGTGCTTTCAAACTGATGCAGAGGAGGATACTCTAGAGGTAACGTGTAAGAGGAGAAACAGCAAACAACTGAGAACCCTTAGCCTACCTGAGCTTGATTCAGCCAAGGGAGCAACGCTCAAAAAGCCCTCATGAACTTACAGGGTGGGCACTATGTAAATGAGCCTCAGAAAGTTATGCAGCTCCTCCCCTGGCCTTCTCTCTAAGGACACAGCCAGGTCTCACACACCTCCAAGCTCCTCTCTGTATTTCTCCCTTAGACACCACCTCCTTTCCTGTAACCATCCGTGTGTCCCTCCACACTCTAGCAGCTGCCCTCTGGACTAAAATCTCCTTTAACAAGAAGAGGAGCCAGGAGATAGGAGACCCAGGTGAGGGGTGGAGAGAAATGTTAGAGAAAAATGTCTGAGAAGGATTTCAGGTCCTCCAGAACCACTGCCCAAGTTGCTGTCCTCCTTCATTTCTTCAAGCAGAGATGGCATGAGGAAGGAAGAGATGTGACAGGTTGAGAAGGATGAGGGACCAGCTCCAAAAGTCACATGAAGAGAGACAAAGCCTGATGAAAAGGAAAAGAGTGGGAGTTGGGGGACCACAAAGCTCAACGGGAGAGAAGGCTGTCCTTGACTCTTTATTCCCAGGGAAGTGCAGGATTGGGCCAACCAACCCCAGTTCATGTAGAACAAATGTCTTGCCCTCCACTTGCAAGGTAGGATATTCTGGCCCACGAGGAGGGGAAGCTGAGATGAGATGAATCAAAGGGCAGATCTAACCCTGAGTCCTTTTGAGGGAATCTTTGTAGTGCCGAGAAATTGTTCCTTGTGTCCTAGCCGTGTTAGCCTACAGGGTCACCGGGCTCCCCATGCTTAGAATGAATCATAGCACGATATCAGACATGAGGAGAAGAGACCTGGAAGAGTCTTACCTGTTTCACTGGCCTGGTGACATTATCAGGTATGTCCCTCATCAAGAGGTCCCTGCCCATTATTGTTCCATGCAGAGCTGGTCGCAGAGACAGAAATCTGAGAGCTAGGGCCTCAACCACTGTGCCAGACAGCAGACAACTGGATCTCATTCCCTCTTCTTTCTCCTGTCTGTCTGTCTGCCTGCCTGTCTGCCTGCCTGTGTGTCTATCTATCTATCTATCTATCTATCTATCTATCTATCTATCTATCTCCTCCTTCTTATTTCTCCCTTTCTCTGTTCCTCCCTCTCCCTACTAGCTAACTAGCCCACAGCAAACAGCTAAATATAGTCCCTTATTCTTTCACTCCTAGGAACTGTCCATCAACATTAATTTCTCAGCTCAGTCATTCCAGCCACGAGCAGCTGCTGCTCCTGGAATGCTCTAAGCTGAACTCAGGCCATCTTTGCAGGGGTAGAGAAAGCACATCTTGAAAGGGCAGTTTTTGGGAGTGTGAAACCCACATGGACTTTGGAACCAAAGACTAGAGTTTGAGTTTTGGCTTTGCCATCTCCTGGCTGGTCAACCTTAGGCAAACCGCCAGATCTCTCTGAGCCCTGTTGTCTTCGTCTATATGGTGGGGCTAACACCACATCACTCACAAGACTGTCAAGATGGTCAATCAGAATAACAGATCTAGAGCTTCTAGCCGAGGCTTGGCACAGGGGCAGGGATGGACAGCTGTTTGTTCCTTTGCCTTTATGGAAGGCCATTCTTGCCTGGCCCACAATAGAACAGAATCTAGAGTTAGGGTATCTAATTCATTGAGATCTGAGGTCAGTTGAACGCATAGTATCTGCCCCTGACTTTCCTGTTTGACACTATGTAGCTGTCATATGTGCTTCCTAAGGCACCAGATTACCCCCTCCTCCAGCCCTATCCCCACCACTCACACACAGATGAAGCCGAGCAAACTCAGAGCCGATACATGCCATGTACAAACATCCACCATGCCGATTCACATACAAGCATTCCCAGATATTTACCAACACCAAGGCCCAGGCACAGCCAGCCACACAAAACTGAACACACAGACTCACACCAGAACCGATACAAATGAGGCGAATGCTACACAAGCTGTGTGGATTCATAGGGACACAAACAAGTGCCGAATCCCACAGGTAACCACGCACATGTGCAAGAATATGTGCCTATTGGCTGGCTTTGTGCACAGGTAACTGCCCCACTGAAGCCTAAGGCATGGCGGCATAGGTGCATGGAACACAGAACCCCGCATGGATTCCTGAAGCACAGAGCCTTAGCCTGGGTTCCACTCCCCTGCCCTGAGCCAGGCTTCGGCTCTGGAATGTGGAGAGGCTTTGGCGCCCTCTGCTGACTACAGTGTTGTTTGCAGCCTACAGCAGCTTCGGGAGAAAAAATTGAGACTGCAAGCCCAGGATGCCTAGGGCGAGAAGAAAGAAAACAGGAAGGAGGTGAGGAATGAAAAAAGAAGAGAATCGAATCTGGTAACATTCTGCTCCCAAAGCCACCAGGATTAAGATCCACTCACAGCTATCAACTCTTTAGGATCTCATAATGACCTTCTGGAAACTTCCAGGTGGCACTGTGGGCAGTGCGACAGACCCAGGCCTCAGGAAACATCTCTGGCTGCACTGCCTGCATATCCACAAACAGCTGTGCCCTGAGCCGGGCACCTTTTCACTTCTTACCCGGTGTCCTCTTCTGCAGAGATCAGGAAGCATATAGTTGCCATGAGCATGAAATAAGTCACATAGCTGTTCTACTATTATGGTCGCATTGCCTTGGCCATGGGCTTCACATGAGGTGAAGGGTAGAGCTTTGTCCCAGGCCCTGCAGGTGGCATGACACCCTGGGAGGTGTGCGACAGGGAGGTGGACAGTGTCACAATCTCTGCAGAAGGCCACAGTGTCACACTTCCAGAATTCTGCTGGGAGCGCCGTCGCGGCTGGCTAGCCTGGCTCCTCTGCGGGGCTGCCCTCTCACTGTGAGCTGAGGTTGCTGCCTGGACTGCGCTGCCCACCTGGAGGTGCTCATGAAGAGGCACTTCTTCCCCTTGGCAGGAGCTAAAAATTACCTGAAAACAGCCAGTGCTTGGTCCCATGGACTAACTCAGTCTGTGAAGAGAGGCAGCAAGAAGAAAAATCAAGAAGCTGGAGGATGGGCTCGGTTCCCGTGGTCTCTCTTGCTGGGTGATGGTGGTCCTCACGACATCTGACTTCAAGACTGCATCCCACAACTCTGCTGTCACCCTCAGCTCATGCAACAGTTCCTCGTCATTCCCCACGCCTCCTGCTCATCTTCTCCTCCCACTGTCACCCGTACTGTCAGAGTCACTGTCCTGTGAAGAGACACCATGACCAAGGCAATTCTCATAGAAGAAAACATTTACCTGAGGGCTTACAGCTTCAGAGGTTTAGTTCGTTATCATCAAGGCAGGAGCATGTTAGCATGCATGGTTCTGGAGTGAGAGCTGAGAGCTACACCCTGATCTGAAGGCAGACATAGAGAGAGAGTCAGACAAACAGACAGACGCTGTGAGCTTTTGAAACTTCAAAGCTTACCCCTCCAGTGACATATTTCCTCCAGCAAGGCCACACCTGCTAGTCCTTCTGATCCTTCTCAAATAGAACCATTCACTGATGACTAAGTGATCAAGTATATGAGCCTGTGGGGACCATTCCCATTCAAATCACCCCCACCTTTGCTCACACTGGAGCTGGTGACCCCTTCCCTCCACCCCAAAACCACTGCCTCACAGGCACTGCCTGAAGCCGTGGCATCTTGATCTAGATCATCCTTCCTCTCCTTCTTCTAGGCCTGAGACTGGGGAGGAAACAAGTCACATGACTGTGTTGTCTTGGGTAGAGGGTCCCTGCTTCTCTAGCTGCTTTCCTCTCTGCTCTCTGCCATGTGACTTGCCAACTGCTCCACACAGCAATCTCTTTCCACTGACCATCTGTCCAGTGTCCTCTTTCCCCTGCTCAGCAAGCTCATAGGTATAGCACACCAAGCCCCCAATCCAGAAGCCCCAGCCAAGGAATGAGAAACTTGTCTCTCCCTATAGGAAATGCCCCATGACTGCAGGGAACCAGTCCTACTCACTCAGCAAGGGGAGCAGGTGGCCACTGCCCAAGCCCTGTTCTGCACTCTCCATCTGTAAATACTCAACACTGCTAACTAACTGCTAAGCAAGGTTAAGTACTGTGAAATACTATTAGGCTGTTTCCCACGCCTGCTTCCTTCCTCGTCCTTTCGGAAGTGGTACTAGGGGACCCTCTAGTAGCCTACAGGCAACTAGAATTCTCAGTACACAGTACCTCATGTTTTTGTTTGTTTGTTTGTTGCAGCTTTGATCCTCAGCTTTGGGCTCCAGCTGCAGTTCTAGGACAGGAGGAAAAGTCCAGCACAGCACAGAGACCCTCCTAATGCCACAGTCCAAACCCTCAAAGCCTCTCCTGATCTGCAGAGATACCTCCTCCTGATCCCAGTGGTGCTGGTGAGACGCCTGTGCCAGGAGGGGGAGCCAGTGGGCTTGGAAGCCAAGGAGTGAGCATTCCTATGCTAGGACTGCCAAGATTCCATAAGATGTGCAAGTCTGGACTGGAGTATGTCTTCCACTGTCCTCTAGGATGGAATCATGGTACCAGTTCCAGAGACAGAACTGCCATGAGTCGTAGGTGAGATCCTAATTACCTGTCCCTGAGGCAGGAGGCCAGGTGATAGGACACTGGGCTTGCCAAGGATGCGGCAACTGGCAATCCCTTCTGAAGGAGCTGACTGGGAAGTCTGAGAGTAGGACCCACATGGCTGATACATCACTCTAACCGTGGCTGAAGACATCCTTCATGTCTCCATGGAGCTCCCAATTAAATATTTTCTTCTATCAGAGTTGCCTTGGTCCTGGTGTCTCTTCATAGCAATAGAATAGAGACTAAGACAATACAGATGGCAATGGTAGGAGAAGATGGACAGGAGACTTGGGAGTTGAGAGGGGAACTGTTGCAATGGCTGAAGGTGACACCAGAGTTGTAGAAGGCACTCCGGGCCATTCCAGACACAAGGTTCTTCAAGATACCACGTTCTTCCTGCCCAGAAAGGGAGCGCACAGTTCTAGAAGGACTGTGCCTGGAGGAACAGCCTTGCAACCTGGGACACTGGCCACACTGAAGTGACCCTGCTAACAGGCAAGGGGCCTTTGCTGAGCTGACCCCTGCCACCTTCCACCCTTAGTTCCAAGCTTAAGCCCTTACCTGGTGGTGGTACTTGGAAATCCTAACGTGAAATGAAAAGGCACAGGGGACATGTTCAAGTGTGCGCGTGTGCGCGCGCACACACACACACACACACACACACACACACACACACACACACACAC
>NW_026596039.1:19611337-19646262 GCF_907164565.1 Psammomys obesus | reverse complement strand
ACACACACACACACACACACACACACACACACACACACACACACACATACACACACACACACACACACACACACACACACACACACACACACCCCTCCAAACAGATTTATAGGTTAGTGCTGATGAGGAGATTCACTCCCTCCTCCCAACCCTAAACAACCCATTCCTCCTGGTTCTGCACAGCCCTTATGTTATGGGGGAGGCATGCCTGATGCCCTTGGAGGTCAGAAGAGGGCGTTGGATCCTCTGGAACTGAAGTCAAAGACAGTCTATGTGGGTGCTGGGAACCAAACCTGGGTCCTCTGCAAGAGCAGCAAGTGCTCTTAACTGCTGAGCCACCTCTCCATCACCCAAATCATAAAATGTTACAAGTCCTTATCTTTAAAGGAGGATTGTCTAGGAGACAAACATACACTACCTGCACATATACCTCTCCACACACTCACACCTACACAAGCTTGGAAAAGAGTCTGCGTCATGAAAGGAGACAGGTGTGTCTTTTTTCTGGAGGGGGGGGGGCGGCCAAGACAGGGTGTCTCTGTGTAGCCTTGGCAGTCCTGGAACGCTGTAGACCAGATTGGCCTCAAACTCACAGAGATCTGCCTGCCTCTGCCTCCCAAGTGCTGGGCTCAAAGTCATACGCCACCACCATCTGGATGTCTTTCAAAGGGACCCACCTCTCCTCCCTGGCCAGGGAGTTAAATGAGTACTGTTAGGTACTGCTAAATACTATTAAGTACTGTGACATACTTTCAGAATGTTAGTTCTGTGTTGACTTTCCATTAAGTCTTCGTTGTAACATTCTTTTAATGTTTTCTGTGGACCACTCATCTTGTCAAAAGCAGACATTTGACAGGGCCTTCCATTTTGCCTGGTAGCCTTGAGTGGGAAGCTGTCAGTCAAGGCATTCCTTTACTAGAGACCAGCCAGACTACCGTAAAGGCAGCCTAGTGGCTTGGGGGCAATTACAGTAACTCTGAGGTTGCTCTAACAGCTGCAGAGGACCACTGAAGACATGTTCCAGTCATGACCATTCCAGACAGTTTCTATAGGCTTTAAAAGGCAGCGCTCTAAGCATGATAAGCCGGTGTGAACTCTAACTAACCCTGCAGCCATCTTCACCTAAGCCTGAGAGGGGATAATCTCCCTGGTGGCCCAGCAAGAAGGCCTGTGGTTGGTTCACATTATAATCCTTTATTTTCATGAGGAGCTGTGCCATGATTGGCACAGAAATCATTGCCACTCTCTCTTTTTTTTTTTTTTGCTATGTTTTTTTCAATTTATTTTAAGTTTTTTTCATCTATTCTTATTTGTGAGTGTGTGTGTGTGTCTGTGTTTCTGTGTCTATGTGTGCATATCCATATATGTGGAGCTGCCAGCTGAGGTCAGAAGAAGGCATCAGGTCCCCTGCAGCTAGAATTACAGGCAGAAAGAAGTCTCCCAACGTGAGTGCTGGGAACCAAACTCAGGTCCCCTTTAAGAGCAGCAAGTCTCTTAACCAAGAACCGTTTCTCCAGCCGTTAGCTTAGCTGGAGACATCTTCCCATGCTGTCCCAGGATCCAACATTAGGCCCATTAAAAAAGGCTTCTCTGGAAGTTTTTTTTTTTTCCTTTGCCTATTTTTATCTTTATCGTTAGTAAAGCAGGCTAAGCTAGGCCACAAAGAAGAGACGCGGGCAGTGGCAACTGTGGGGGAGGGGAGGGGCAGCAGCAGTGGAGGTGGCAGTAGCTGCCCTGGAAACAGCAGTAGTGTTGAAAAGAGAGCAAAAGAGCTCCAGAGAGAGGCTGTGGTAGAAGGAATGGGGCGGGGAGACGAGATAAAGGATCACAGAAGCACCGAGATGGAATTAAAGGGCTGGCAAGAGGGCTCAGTGGGTAAAGGTGCTTGCTGCCAAGGCTGCCAACCTGAGTTCAGTCTTTGAGTCCACATGGTGGAAGGAGAGCACTGACTCCAATAGTTTGTCCTCTGACCTTCAATTCTGTGTGTGCCACTGCTCACCCCATATCCAATAAATATTTTCTAATTATGAGAGAAAGCATGAGAGGCAAAGAGCCAAGGAGAGAGAGAGAGAAGTCTGTGAAGACTAGAGAAATAGTGACGTGTACTCGGTCACTGGAAGAGTTCCCAGTAGCTGCCCAAGCCTTAAGGCCCAAGGACCCCAACACTGTAGGCCTGAATACTCTATTAGAGGCTGTGGGAGCCAAGGGTCTCAACACCCAAGGCCCACCAGGAGCCGGAACAGGAGCAGGGTCTACCCAGATACTGCAGCTCACATTACAATAGTTGCTAACAGTTAAAGCCTAGAGCAATAAGCCTCCAGCCTGAGTAGAGAGGGCCCTGACCAAAGCCGGGAGCTGCCGGCCTGAAGCGCTCAGCCCACAGACACTGTACTCCAGAGCCAGAGGTGGAGAGAGTGGAGGGGATTCTCCTTGCCTATCCACAATTTCTATCTGGAGCAGAGACAGGGCCCGTGCTAGCTGACTGCTGACTGGGGAACCAACAATTTCAAATGATTTATCATGAAAATATAAAAACCTTCAGATGACATCTACTTTGTACTCAGTTTGTTCTGTGAAATCATGAGCCCCAAGGACTGAGTGCTGAATACGAGATGAGGAGGCTGCTGGCTGAGAGGCGGTAGAAATCCAAGGCCTGGGGAGGGACAGACAGGAAGGCTGTAAGGAAGCTGAGGAGGCGGCAGTGAGATTTAAAATTCTGTCCCAATGGCAAAGAGCAGAACTGAGAGGACAGAAAATTGAATCTGGGAATGTGGAGCACCGATATGAGAAATTCGCTGAAAAAACAAAAGAGAAGCCCAAAGGGATAAAGAGCAAAGAGAAAAATTTGACAAACAAAGCAAGAACCAGGAAGAAGACAGAGAGACGGGGGTGGGGGGGCGGGGGGAGGAGAGAAAAAGAAAAAAGAAAAAGACAAAAAACATTCCTGAGCTGCTGGTAAAAGCCTGTGCATTGAAAAGTTCCTCCTTATCCTAACCAAACTGATCAAAAGCTGTGAACACTAGCTTTTCGAAGTGGCCTATGATTATAATCTCAGCACTCGGGAGGCAGAGGCAGGAGGATTGCCATAAATTCCATGGAGGCCAGCATAGTGAGTTTGGGACCAGTAAGGACTTCATACTAAGAACCTTCAAAAAGGAGGAGGAAGAGGAAGAATTTACCAGAGGAATTAATTTTAATGACAGTAATTCCGATAGCACCTGGGGCGGGGGGGGGGGGGGGGGGGTGAGGAGCCTGCATTCACACGGGTGTAGCAGGTAACATGGCGGAAATGCCTACACAATTTCTTTTCTTTTGGGGGTGTCTCTTACTCTGTAGCCCTGTTGACCTGAAATTGGGTAAGTAGACTAGGCTGGCCTCAGTCTCACAGAAATGCACCTATCACTCGGCCTCCAAGTGCTGGGATTAAAAGTGTGCCCCACCATGCCTGGTTGTATAACATCTCTTAAAATGTATGGGTGGAAGAGAGACTCCACAGAATGAATTTAGGAAGTGCTAACTTAAGCAAACAAGACCAAACTCTACGTTGAAGCTCTCTTGGGGTTTTTTAACCCCGGTCTAAACATTACTAAATTGCCAGTGTAAAAGAATAGTCTTCGAGACTGAGTTAACTATAAAACCCAGTTTTACAGTTTAGGCAATAGGACCAGAGCCCAGGGCAGCGCACGCTGATAACCGATCTACAGAATTTTGAGAATTTACTGTTGGGATGTAGACTATTAACAGTTTGCCAGATGTATTGATGGATGAAGACAAAACAGGCCTTTCCTATATGCCAGAATGTAAGGTATACGCCATGGATTGTTCTACCTTTAATGGAGGAGGGGTGGGAATACAGCTTTGTTCTTAGTAAACAAGCAAGAGTCCAAAAAACAAAAACCATTGTGGTGGGGAAATTGCCATATATAAAAGATCAGGAAATAAATGTTACAAAGCTGTTAAAAAATTTCTCAGGAGACTGAATCACGCCAGTCTGTTCCCTGGGCCTTGGATGAGTTTGGCATGGAGAGAAGGTTTGGTACTTTCTGCCTGCCTCCTTGGGTATTGTGCCTTTGAGGCAGTCATTAGCATTGTCCCTTTATAGCATTAGCCCTTCCTTGAGCCCAGTTCCAGTTCGTTTTCCTGGACTCTTGTCACACTGGCTCCTTCTCTGGTCCCTGAAGCCTTCGACACTGGAACGTGCCCTGTTATTGTTATCTCTTCTTTGCTCCCAGAGCCTGAAACAGACTAGTGTAGCCTGACCCTTTGTTAAGGTCTTGTTAAACCATTTTTGGTGGGTATTTCTTGACCAGACCCTGATTCAAAGAGTTCCTAGTTCTTTCTATAATGTCTGAATAAGCCTGACACTAAAACCTGACAAACAGCACAAAACACAGAATGAATGAATGAGTCATACAGCAATCTCGTACACCAGCCTCATTTACTGGGATGCCAAGTTCTAGTAAGAACACAATAAGATTAGGTCCAACCTATATCCAATATGTGATATGGATATAGGTTGTGAAGCAAACACACTTGGCAAGCATTGCTGTGAGCATAATGATTCCATAGGGGACTGCAGCAAACCGATTTATCTCTGCCATAGGTCAAAAGAGGAAAGATGAGCTCACATGCTGAACAGAAGTTAGGCAAACTTAACTATTTCTTTTCAGTAAGTCAAAATATACTTATCTTATAAAACGCGGACTATAATAAATCTCTGGCTGGAGAGACGTCTGTCTCAGTCGGTAGCAGGCTTAGCTGTGCAGGTGTGAGGATCTGAATTTGATCCGTTGGAACTCATACGAAAAGCCAGCCACAGGAGTGTGAGTCTGTAATCCCAGCACTGAGAGACAGGAGGATTCCCAGCGCAGGGCTCGCTGGCTGGCCAGCCTACCCAGATTTGTGAGGCAGGTGGATCTCCGTGAGTTCAAGGACAACTTGATCCTATATTGTGAATTTTAGGACATAGAGAGCTGTATAATGAGGCCCTGTCTAGAGAGATAGAGAGAGAGAGAGAGATGGCTAGAGAGAAGGCAGTTAAGAACACTGACTGCTCTTGAAGAAGACCATGGTTCAATTCCCAGCACCCCCTGGTGGCTTACAACTGTGTGTAACTCCAGTTGGAGGGGATCTGACGCCCTCTTCTGGCCTCCACAGGCACTGAAGACCCATGGCACTCACACATACAGGCGTGCAAAACCACTCACACATACAAAATGAAAATACATAAACCTTAGCAAAACCAAAGCGAAAAGTGACCGAGGAGGATGCTGGACATAGAACTTGCCTCCACATAGACTTACATACATGTTCGTGCACACGCACATCTACACACAAAGAAATACAGTGAATTTCAAACTGCTTGCTGACAGCACCGCATGAGAAGCAGGAAGGGCTTGATTAAATACGAGGTGCTTTCCGCTATCTTGTTATGTAATGCTGTTCTGCAGGTCCTACTTAATGCAATTAGGACAGAAATGAAAAGACTGGGAAGCAATTATCAGCAAATATGGTATTGTGAAGGATCTACTTAGCCATGCTCCCTGTTTCCTGCCTCAGCACCCCTAAGCCCCTTGGGGTCTCCCAGGTGATATGTTTTGGTGCGGTAATGAGTTGCTGATGGCTGAGCCCTTAGGTATCTTTAAGACAAGTACTGATCACTACAAAGACCCAGCATGATGAGCTCTGACCTTTAGCCCCACCTGCCAATCTCCTGGAGAGGAGCTCATCACTGATGCGCCCACATCATTAAACCTCCAAGCACTGCCCAGAATGTTTTGGGAGGCTTTCAGGAAGCTGAACATGTAGATGTTCCGGAGGGAGGTGTGAGAACAGGTCGGGGAAGCGTGTTCCAGAGCCTGGTCAGTGAGAAGTTCCAGAACTGGACTTTGAAGCAGGAGACAGTCTTATACAGCTGAGCCTCCAACCATGGGACCTAACACTATCTTCCAGGTGACAGCCTCCAAATTAAGTAGACCTAGAGGACAGCTGGCCTCTCTGCAGAATTGCTGGCTCTACACTCAGAGAAACTGATTTTGTTTTTCTTCTATATCCTCAAATTTGCCTTTGCAGAATAAACAAATAAAATAAAGGCAAAAGAATAAAAGCACAGAGTTGGGTAAAGTTGGCCAGTTTGAAACAGCTATAAAATGGCTACTAGCTTTTTCATTTTCTACATCTTGTCAAAAAGCATATTGAACAAAAGGGGCTGTTTTATTCATTACTGTATACCAAGTTACCTCAAAACCCAGCAGTTTAAAACCACAATACCAGTGATCTCAAAGATGCTGTGAGTTAGGGAACTACATCTGGGCCTCTGGCTCAGGATCTTTCACAAGACAATTATATTCAAGGTATCAGCTGGCATGGCTGTCATCTAGCAACTCGGCTGGAAGAAGACTGGCTCCCATGCACTGCCATGCATCTATTGCCCAGTGCCAAACTAGCCATTCATTGGCTGGAGGCTGCCTCAGTTCCTAGCCACAACGGTTTTCCATAAGGCAGCCCACACAAAGTGGCGGCTGGTTTCACAGATCAGTCAAATGAGTAGGCCAGAGAGAGGGCCTGACACTCTTTGGAATGTAACCTGTGAAACCAGTCAGCAGGTGCTGCCCCTCCACAAGGGAGTGGTGAGAGGCTGGGCTCCTTTGGCGCCATAAAGGAATTGCAACATTGTCATGAGGGGAAGCTCAAGCACAAACATTCGTCACGAAATGCTTCACCAAATAGCCACAAAAAAGAAAATCTCAATAGTGGGAGATGCATTGTGCTCCTGGGGGGAAGCATGGTTTTGAAGACACTAATTAGCACTATATTAATCTACAAATTAACCCAACTGCAATTCCCGGAAGTACTTGTGTCTGCTCGTGTGCATAGAAACAAACAAACAAACAAACATCTAAGCCAGGTATTGTGGCGTACAGGCATAATTCCAGTATCTCAGAAGCTGAGGACTGTGTGTTATCATACTCTATTTCAAAGACAAAACAAATAAGCCCACCTCGTCTAGGGGCTGGAGAGATGGCTCAACAGTTAAGAGCACTGGCTGCTCTTGCAGAAGGCCTCAGTTTGCTTCCCAGCCTCCCCTCTGGCAGCTACAAACAGCTACACCTCCAGTTCCAGGAGATCCGACATGCTCTTCTCACCTCTTCAGGCACCATGCACTGAGTGCACTTACATACTTGCAAGGCAAGACACCCATAGACATAAAATAATTAAAAACAAGATTAGCAGTAAATGAATATTTTCTTTAAAAACACAAACTCATCTAAAAAAGCTGGTTTGAGATGCACCCAGGTGCAGAGAACAGCTTGGACCATCTCCCTAAAAGCTGCTAGCTGAGGGCCAGGGAAATAACTCAGCTGGTGAAGAGCCTGTCCTGGAAGCTTGAGGACTTAATCTCAGAAGCAGTAACGTGCTTACTGCGCAAGTGTGACGACCCAAGTTTAATCCCCCAGAACTCACATAAAAAAGCCAACCATAGAGATCTGTGCCAGTATCTGTGGTTATAAAGCATGATTTAGGGGCCTTTTCCAATTACTCGTTCTAGCTCCCAAATACCGACACAGAGTACAGGTTTATTCAACAAGCTTTAAAGAACTAGAGCTAGGCAGATATTCATCTATTCTAACCCTCAATGCAAGTCTGGCTACTTCCTAACCACAGACCCCGAATTTCTTGCCATATTGGTTCTGCCTGAGCTGCTTCTGCTCCATCAGGTCAGTCCTCATGGCCACCTCCCCATGGCTACCGCCTATCTCTCTCTCTCTCTCTTCTTCTTCTTCCTTCTTCTACCTTCTTCTTCCTTCTCCCCCTACTTCATGGTCCCTACCTGAGACCCCCAGACTGGGCACAGAAGTCCAGCCTCCCTGTCCTCTCTGCCCATCTATAGGCTGCTCAACTTGTTTATTAACCAACCAGAGATAGATGGGGAGCAATGTTTACACAACATTGATGACAATGTCCATCTGGACTACAACCAGATCTCGAGGCAGAATGCACAGTGCACCAGCTCAACATGTATCAGCATTTGGTGATGCAGAGAGGGGAGAAGCCTGGGTCACTGACCAGTCAGTTTAGGCAAACCTGCCAGTTCTGCATCCAGTGAGCAATCCTGTCATCTGTATGTATACGTACATGTATATGTATAATGTATATGTATGTATGCATATATGGCACGACCATAAAGGGAAATGTGACAGAGAAGAATGGATCCAACGGGAAGAGAGTAGAAAGAACAAGAGACAAAGTTTCCTCTCATACGTGGGATGAGGCATGGAAACAGAAAGGAGCCTATTTTGAGAGGAGAAAGCCAGTAAATGGCTGCTCTGGGTAAGGCGGTTAAAGCATGAGCAAAGTTTAATGATACATGTATGGAAATGTCATAATGAAACTCATTATTTCTTGTGCCATCAGAAAGAAAGGAATGAAGAAGACACCTGTCTTCCCTCACTCCCTTCATGCACCCACAGCTCAGTTAGAGCCATGTGCAGACAGCTGCCTCTGAGCAACTTGGCAATCAGACTGCAGGGTCTGGTTCTGATGACCAAGTTAAGGCTGACTTGAGCTCCCCAACCCCATGGCCCCCAATGGGGGGGCATCTGGGTGAACAATGGCTCAACCTTCCCCTTATCTGGGCAGCCCTGAGCCCCAGTGATGCTGACAGGAGAAATGTTCCTTGGCGATTGCTACACAGGCTATAAATAACATATGGCCCCGATGGCTGTTTGAGTGAGTAAGAGACAGGACCTAGAACAGTGGCTTTCTATCATGTACAGAGGGAAGTTTGGGGTGTTTTGTCTTGTTTTCCTTACTTCTTACTTGGAATTTGGGTTTCTCTTCTGATTAGAAATAAAAATTTAATTTAAAAAAGAAATGAAGGGAAAGGGGCTGGGGAGACGGCCCCTATGAGGAGATCTGTTCAGGTCCCCAGCATGCAGAAAGCTGGGAGCAGTGAAGTGTGTCTGTAACCCCACTGCTGTGAAGCCAGGGCTTTCTGGCCAGCTAGTCTAGCCAATCGATGAGCTCTGGGTTCACTGAGAGACTTTGTCTCAAAAACTAAAGTGGGGCCAGCAAGATGACTCAGTGGGTAAAGATGTCTGCTACTAAGCCTGAGTTCCATTCCTGAGACCCTCATGATGGAAGGAGAGAACTGATTCCAGCAAGTTGCCCTTTGACCTTCAAAAACATACTGTGGTACGCACAAACACAGACACACACATTAAAAAAATAAATGTAATTAAAACAATGAGATAGAAAGTGACTGGTGAAGCTCTTGGTCTCTACACACACACACACACACACACGTGCACACACACACACAGTGCAATGCCCAACTTCACCTCCACCCAGGCCTGTTACTTGCATCTCCCTCACTAGGCTAAGGGTTCTTTTGGGGACTTGGTGGTCCTGCCCTGTTTCTGTGCCAGCACAAAAGCCTGGCACTAGGCAGCCACCCAGGGAACATACTAAACAAATGGACTAAGGAAGACATGGGAGAAACATGGGCACATGGGGGGCAGTGAGAGTAAGGTAGTGAGAACAAGTAGAAACAGATGGAGATCACAAGACACGAAGAGAGATGGAGAGGACAGTACCAGCAAGTGAATGGATGACTCTGGAGATGAAGGCTTAAAAATGGAGAAGCCCAGAGAGCTCCAAGGGAAAGTTAAAGACACAAGGCCAACATCAAAGGGAGGCCAAAAAAGAGGAAGAGAGGGAGAGGAAGGAGAGAGGGAGAAGAAGGAGAGAAGGAGAGGAGGGAGAGGAGGGAGAAGGAGAGAGAAGGGAGAGAAAGAGGAGGGAGAAAGAGGAGAGAGTGAAGGAGAGGAGAGAGGGAGAGGAGAGAGAGAGGGAGGAGAAAGGAAGAGGAGAGAAAGGAGGAGAGTAGGGAGAGAGGGAAAGGAGGAGAGAAGGGAGTGGAGGGAGAGGAGAAAAAGGGAAGACAGAGAGGAGGGAGAGGAAAGAGACAGGGAGAGGAGGAAAAGGAAGGAGACAGGGAGAGCAGGGAGAGCAGGGAGACAGGGAGATCAGGGAGAGAGGGAAGGGGGAGACAGAGGGAGCCTGAGTCTTAATTTTTCTGCTTCCCCAATAGTTCTGCCTAAGGGCCTGGCATCTTGTTTGATTTTGCCAGCTCCTTTGGACAGGGAGCTCTCTTGCCTCCATTCTACCCTCGCTGGCTCATGTCCATCCCTAGAATTTTGACAGATGGGACTCTCCCACCCAGCAGGCTCCAGCCCACACAAAGTCCCTCCATCAGTACCAGCTTCCTGGAGGTGAACCCCCTCCTCACCAGCTTTCTTTTTGCAATTCTGGGTGGGGTCAGAGGTGAGGAACATTACCATCCTGACTGGATTCACCAGGGCAGAATGCCTCAAGGGAGAATTATGAGCACAACCAAAAGGACTTCCTGCCTCCATGGAGTCTGGCCTTGATGCCTACACTATACTGTTCCAAGAACCCTCAGGAGGAGTCTAAGGAGACTGGGATGGAAAACTGAGAGGGAAGTGGCCAGAGTCACAGAATTCTCTTGGTTCTTAGAGAAGGGTGGGTCTCCCTCACTCCATCAGCCCCTTGAAAAGTCTCTGCTGTCACCTCCCCCACTTCTGCTCTGAAGTTCCAGACCTAAAGAGAGACATTTCCAAACCAAAGGGCCTTAGCCCCCTCCCTGGGCCCCCTCCTTGACTGCCTTGGCTCTGGGGACCAACCAAAGTCCCCCCCCACTTCCCCCACCATTGCGCCAGATGTGGCTGCGGGGGATGGGTGGGCGCAGGGCCCAGCTGGCAGTGGTCACTTGGTGGTCCTCTCCCTGCAGAGTCAGCGTTTCCTGTGCCAGCTCGCCTGGCCTCCTCAGCACTTCCTCCAGCCCTCTTTCCAAAGGCAGCAGATGGGGCAACGCAGTCCCCAGCTACCAGCTTCAGCTTGGAATCCCAGTTCAGTATAAACTCTATCAGTGGTCTTTTCTGAGCTGCCTAACCTGGGCCACCAGTGACAGGGAGGGCAGGAGAGCCAGCCAGGCTGGTGTGCGTGACAGAGATCAGTTGGCTCCTCCTGGGGTTTGCCCTCAACTGTTCAACCACAGAAAATTCTGATGCACAGTTCGCCCCCTGATCCTCTCTTTTACAAAGCAAGTAGGACACCTCAGGGTTCTACCCCTTCTCTGTTCCCAGCAAGCCTGCTACTGCTTTCACGTTTCCCCCATGGATTTTCCAGTACCTCGAGGGGTTTTTGGTTTTGTGGGTGTGTACATGTGTGTGGGGGGGAGCATGTATGTGCACCGCGCATACACATGTGTGCAAGTATTCAATGACTAGACATGTTGTCCTTTTTTTAGGGTTAGGGTCCCTTTCTAGCCTGGAATTGGCCAGCTAGGCCAGACTGGCAAGCCATTAAGCCCCATATCCTCTTCCCTATCATTAGGACTACAAGCAAGCACTGTCGTGCCCAACTCTTTTCACATGGGTTCTGGGGATTGAACTTAGGACCTCACGATTGCAAGACAGACAGTACGGACTCATCCCCTCAGCCCAAAGTCCTGGAGTTTCAACTCAGGGCTATAGGGCAATGGTGTTCTATGGGAGTACTGACCTCTTTTGGCCTTGCATCAGCCCTCCAAGGGTCCCTTGAGACTAGTTCCTACTGCCAGGAACTGGCAGTATGCCCCACTCACCCAGTCACATGTCTTAAAATCATGGATGGGAACTGTAGTAGGGTCCAGGCTGGACAGTTCTGTCCCCGACTAGCCTGGTGGGTCCGACCCCTGATTTAACCTGCGCTCTGCACCCTCCATACCTGGCCTAGGTGTCCTTTAGATCCCCATGCTGCCTGCATGGGATCAAACTAGGAGCACTGTGATACTGCCAGCTTTGGAGGCAAGGTGGAGAGGTAGAGGCAAACTGGTATCCTGGATTCCAGGAAAGGGAAGAAGGGGAGAGGACGGGCCCAGCTATGCCCAAAATAGTATGAGAGGATCCCTGGGCTGCGTGGCTAGCCAGCCTAGCCTAACAGAATGTTCCACGCCAGGGAGAGACCTTGTCCTTAAGACAGACAGACAACAACCTTCCCTGGGTAAGGAAAGATGAAGATGGACAACAACAAGAAAGGGATGGAGAAAATGAGGTGTAGGCCACCCTCCAGAGATAAATTCCTCCCTTCTCTCACGAGTCAAAAGGAAGAAACCAGTGGCCATATGTCTGGCACTGTTCTGGATATTTTTCATAATCCCTCATTTCTTCTTCCCCAAACTGCCACAACAAAGGTTTTATCTGCCCCCTCCCCAGGTCAGAGGCAAGACTGTGTGTGTGGATGCAAGAGAGCTTACAGCTTCCCTGGGGAGTGGCCAGCTGGGTCAAGCCCCTGGCTCAAGCCATCTTGTGGACCCCAGGGCTCTGGACAGAGCCGAGGTGGCTGGCAGGCCCACAGCCCTGGCCCAGGGATTCTGTGCAGAGGCCCAAGCTCTGTTCAGAGCAGTATATTCAAACACAGCCTAACAGGAAACTTGGCTCTTCTGACTCACTCGGATTCGACCTTATTAAGAAAAAAGAAAAAAGAACCAGAGCCAACTTCAGCTAGGGTTTCATGCCAAGTGCTGGCTCCCAGCAGCGCGCTGAGCACCATGGCCTGTGCCCTGATCTCCCCACCCCAAAACCCCGAGGCAGTGCCTGTTCCTGCTCCCCCAACCCCACCCTATCAGCAAAAGAGGGTCTTGTTAACCCCCTTCCCACCTCAAAACCATCCCATATCCTCCCTCAATTCTTGCTTCCTTCCCCTCCAAGCCCAAGGTACCCTAAGGCCTGTTTCCACTTCTCCCCTGCTGCCCATCTGGCTGGCTGGAAGGCCCTACAGGACCCCAGGGATTCTAAGCAGCTGAGGCCAACACTGCAGGGGGCAAGCAGGAGGGAGGAAAGGCTTAACCCTCCAGGTCCCAGGCTTCACTTGAGCCAAGACTTGCTTGTCTTTAATCAGTCCCTGTTGTAGGAATCTGGGATTTTATACTGGAGCTAGGGGGATGTTGGCAGGAGGGTGATTGCAAGCCCCCAGTTCTCTAGCTAGATGATAAATATCTACTGTCCCAAAACAAAAAATTAACCTTCAGTCCTGAAAAAGTGTGGTGGGTCAATGCAAGCTTACTGGTAAGGATGGAGGGCAGAGGGGTCCTTGTTCACAAAGAGTACCATTCTGGCTTGTTCTTCCTTAGATGGGCTCCGGGAATTTCGGAGACAGAGTCATCAGGCATCAGGGACAAACCCTTCCTACCTTGTTTATAAGTCTCAGGGGGGTAATTTTTGCCCTCCAGCTCCCAAGGCCACAGCTGGAGAAGACAGCCTCGGGGAAGCGTTTAGAGTGTGACTTCTTGGGTATCAAGCAAAAGTTAAAACTTACTTGGGTACCAAGTTGAAACTCCTGGGACTTTTGTTAGTATCCTGCCATCCCAGAGGGCACAGAGAATTGGCCAGAACAAATGCAGCTATGCAGAATAATCTTCCATTGATCAGAGTTGGGAAGGAACTTCAGATTCCTAAGTCCTCCCTCTCTGCTGTTTTATGCTAAAAGTTTCTCTGCCTCACAAAGACTCTTTCCCATATCCAGGGCAGCCAGCTGCTGGGTTCATCTTATCCATGTGCACACCTGGAATATTTCTGGCTAGCTACTCACAAAACACAGGACAGAAACCACTGGGATGCATGAAGTCAGTATCTACCTGAGCTCCCAAGTCCTGCTCAGCCCAGAGACACCCTATTCTCCATGCCTGTGGACTGAGACCCGGTAGAAGAGTTGAAGGTCCAGTGTCTTTGTCCACTCAGGACCAAGTGCCAAGTGTCCTCCGAATGCAGAATTACAGTGTGGCCCCAGCTAGAGTTAGGCATCTCCCCAGGGAGGCTCTCCGGAGAAGATGTCTGTTTGGAGAAGGGAGAAGGTACCCCAAGAGCCCTAGGAAGGGGTGAGGTCAACGAGGAAAGTGAAATTCAGGAAAACTGTATCCAGACATGAATGGACCCAGTAGGGCAGTGCCCACATCTTAATCCTACTGTGCTTGCCTGAAACCCCACTTACCAGGCTTCGCCAGGGGTTCCCTCTTATTCCCTGCTTCATTCCCTTCCTGAGAGGCAGGTCTATGGCTTGGCTGGAAGCTACTAGGACTAAGGGAGCACTGCTCTGTGGGACAGGCCACATAGCTAAAACCCGGCGGGCCATAGGGCCCCGCGGAGGAGGCCCCGGCAGGCAGACCAGGTTTCGGCAACCTCCAGACACTTCCAGCCTGTTGCTTATTCATTCAGAGTGGGAAAGCGCCAGCCTAGCGTGCAGCCAGCCAGTGTGGGGCTGGCCATGTAAGGGCCCCAGGAGGTCCTGCCCGTCCCGTGCCCTGCGGAAAGCCTCGTAGAGCCCTGGGCACCGCCCCTGCCCTGCCCTGACCCCTTGGCCTCGAAATGCTGTCATCGGAGGAGCCGTCCCGCTCGGGACAAGGCCAGGATGGACAAAGCTAGGGCTTGGGCAGGCGAGAAGCCTTCCTGTCCTCGAGGCCGTGGAAAAAGAAGCACGCATCGGGGTCCACTCCTGAGAGCCTCTCTGCCCACCCGGCCTCTGCAGAAGAGCCACGATGGCTCTGGCCGGAGCCGGCAGCCAGCTGGGGAGCCTGGTGTGGGGCGCCTGCCTGTGCGTCCTGGTGTCCGGGCAGCAGCCGCAGCCAGGACAGGGCTCAGACCCAGGACGCTGGCGGCAGCTGATCCAGTGGGAGAACAACGGGCAGGTGTACAGCCTGCTCAACTCGGGCTCTGAGTACGTGCCCGCGGGCCCGCAGCGAGGGGAGAGTAGCTCCAGGGTGCTGCTGGCCGGCGCGCCCCAAACGTCGCAGCGGCGCAGCTCGGGGGGACCGCGGCGTCGGCAGGCGCCGTCCCTGCCCCTGCCCGGGCGCGTGGGTTCGGACACTGTGCGCGGCCAAACGCGGCACCCATTCGGCTTCGGCCAGGTGCCTGACAACTGGAGAGAGGTGGCCGTCGGGGACAGTACGGGCATGGCTCGGGCCCGCACCTCCGTCTCCCAGCAACGGCACGGGGGCTCCGCCTCCTCCTCGGTCTCGGCCTCGGCCTCGGCCTTCGCCACCACCTACCGCCAGCCAGCCTCCTACCCGCAGCAGTTCCCCTACCCTCAGGGGCCCTTCGTGAGCCAGTACGAGAACTACGACCCCGCGTCGCGGACCTACGACCAGGGCTACGTGTACTACCGCGGCGCGGGCGGCGGCGTGGCTGCGGGGGCAGCTGCTGTAGCTTCGGCCGGGGTCATCTATCCTTTCCAGCCCCGGCCACGCTACGAGGAGTACGGCGGTGGCGGCGAGGAGCAGCCCGAGTACCCGGCTCAGGGCTTCTACCCGGCCCCGGAGAGGCCCTACGTGCCGCAGCCGCAGCCCCAACCCCAGCCCTCCGACGGCCTCGACCGTCGCTACTCGCACAGCCTGTACAATGAAGGCACGCCAGGCTTCGAGCAGGCCTACCCTGATCCCAGCACCGACGTGGCGCAGGCCTCCACCGGGGCCGGTGGCACCTACGCTGGCGATCCCCGCCTCGGCTGGTACCCGCCCTATGCAGCCAATGTGCCGCCCGAGGCCTACGCGCCTCCGCGTGCAGTGGAGCCGCAGCCCCCATTCCGCGTGCTGGAGCCGCCTTACCTGCCAGTGCGCAACTCTGATGCGCCCTCGTCGGGTGGGGAGCGGAACGGCGCCCAGCAGGGCCGTCTCAGCGTGGGTAGTGTGTACCGACCCAACCAGAACGGTCGCGGTGAGTACCTTCCACCGGGCGCCGTAGCTGGACGCTCTGGCCACTGGAGAGTGCAGCGACAGGGGTGCGGACCCCTTCCTCTTACCAAAAGCCTCCCGTGGCTGAGCAAGGACCCGTGTAGCCAACAGCCCACATGGGCCTCTCCTCCCAGCCTTCCCTGAATCCACCCATATCTATCAGAGACAAAGGCCTACCTGGCAGGTCTGCATTCTGAGTCTGGCCTAGGGGTAATCGTGGAAGGACTAGCCCATGTTTTAAGGATAAGTACTCTCCAGATCTGGCTGGGGTCATCTAGGGACAAGCGGGGAAAGCCCTTCTCTTCACTTCTCCCTCTTCTAGTCAAGGAATCTCCTCCACTCTTAGAAATTACTGTATGCCCATGCATACAGTGAGTGGGGCAAGGGTCATGGGAACCTTGGACCTTCAGGGTCAAGTGGCCTTAATGATGCTTCTGGAGGCACAGCGGTATCCTCGTGCCGGGACCCCTGTGAGCTAGCCAGCCCTTGGTGAGGTAAGTGGGAGGTGAGAGAGGAGCGCTTGAGCAGACATGATTTGCAGGGAGCCACAAAGCTGGAATGCCAGAGCCCACTGGCCAGGACGTGAAAGTCAACTGAGAGCTAAAAACCTGAGTGATGGAGATAAGTAATGTTCCAGTGTATTAAAAATCTGTTATGAACAGATATGTCCATATTTTAAGTAGGCTCAGTAATGTTTCCACAACCCAAGGCAAACTGAAAAACAAACAAACAAACAAACATATTGAGTCCTTGATTTGAAATGGGGATATCTGTTCATTGCAGATTTTCTGTATTATTTTTGCTTTTTGAAAATATCGTATTAAATATCACTATCTTGGATACTGTGCTTTATGATGCTCCCTAAAACATAGCCCAGGCCAGTGCTCCACTGCCTCACTTTCATCTTGGCTCTGAGGGAGAGTCCCAGGAAATGTCTGGAGAGAGGCCACCCTCTGGCTCTCCCCAGGGATGAAGACGCGACCTATTCTTGGGAAGGCCAGGTCATCTGCACACAAGGGTCAGGGTGGAGCAGCCTTCCTCTGCCAGATGGGCAGCTTCCACATGTGCTGTTACTGTGACAAGGGCCAACTGTTGTGTCTGGCCAGTGCTGGATGGCCGTCAGCCCATCCTCGGCTGTCCTAGAATCCCCTTGCTGATGTTCTGCATACAGGGCTGTCTGCTTTCTGGTCAAGGTTTTCACTGAGTTCTCACACACACAGTACTCTGTGGCCCTGCTCCGCCCACCATTCTCTTCTCTATACCGGGGTTCCTATAGCAGGGCTGTCAGGTGAAGATGTGCCAGCCCAGCCTTGGCTCCTCAGTGTCCAGCAGCATTGGCTAACGTTGTCTGCAGCCAGAATGGCCTGATGGAAGGGCAGCTGCTTGGGGACTCCTGGAGCTGAAGGCTGGAGGAAGGAGAGTCTGGAGGGCGGGGAGGCACCTCCTGCGTCACACCCACTGCGCAGCCTCCGGTCTAACTCTGAATCCCACTTTGAACCCCCTGGGGGTGAATCAGAATGGGGGGATGTCTGCAATGCAATGCCAAACACCTCCATTGAGCCCTGTCACCAGCCTACAGCCGGCTAGTATGGCTTTGTTCTGACTTGCCTTGGGAGCTCCTGGGAGAAGGATGGTGTTTTACCTGTCAAGCACTTGACTTTTGTGGCTAATTTTTCTTAGAATGCAAGACCTCAGCTCGCCGAAACGCAGCCAGGAGGGCCCTACCCCCTACCTCTGGGCTGAGGGGGAAAAAAAAAAAACAAAAAACAAAAAAACAAGACCTCAAATGCCACAAGGCTGGAAGAGACAGGCCAGGGAATGCACATCTGGGCCTTGAGCCAGTGGGTTTTTTAGGGCCCCTCTGTGGCCTGTGAATTTTCAAGGAAGTCCTTTGGTCCAGAGGAGGATAGAATAGGGCAAGGTCCACGTCTGGAGTGGCCTGTTTGATGTCAGCAGGCTATGGCTACTGCCCCTGAGCCCCATAGTACATTTTGGATCAAATATGCTTCTCCCCTGACGGCAGTATTCTTGGTACCCCAGTGGCCAGTTTGGCATGCATCAGATTTAGGCTGTGCCCTGAGAGAAGCATAGCAGAAAGGACACTTTGGTGCTGTGATTAGGTCAGTATTGGAAACAAGGGCCGTGGAGGTATAAAGGAGGGTCTCCCTCAGCTTAGGAGAATGCCCCCTCTGTTATATCCACAGTTCATCCCTGAGTGGGGTTCTGGATTCAACTTCAAAAATCAAAGGAGCTGGGCCAGGTGGTGGTAGCAACAAGCACCTTTAATCTCAGCACTTGGGGGACAGAGGCAGGCAGATCTTTATGAGTTCGAGGCCAACCTGGTCTACAGAAATAGGTCTAAGGCAGCCAGGGCCAAACAAGAGAAGCCCTGTCTCAAAACAAAACGAAACAAACAAACAAACAAATCGCTGGAGTTGGGAGTGAATCAGATTGGGGAGGGGAACAAGGACTTCTCAGAGAATGAAGTGGCCAAGCATCGAACAGGAGATGGCAACCAGCATTTTCTAAGTTTCCTCTCTCTTGATAATGGAAAAGGTAGGGGCTGGGGATGGAGTTGGGGTAGAGAAGCAGAGAAGGGGCACTAGACTCTCCTTCTATTAGTTCCTTCTTCTCCACCCTGCTAGGCTAGGACCATGGAAAAACCCCAGCCCAGTGAGGTCTGCGCTTTGTACTTGAGATCAGCCCCCCAGGCCTGGTGTGGGAGCCTGGGCGGATTCTCTGAGGCTGACCTCATCCCTGCTGGCCACATACCCAGGGGTCTGAGGCCCAGTGCTGGCAGCTTGTACTTGTGTGTGGGTGTGCATCTGTCCTTACAACTCCAAACACATGTGAGCACCGCCCACACCCCCCGTTCCTGAGCTCAGTTTTCCTCTTTCTTGTAATGATGGGTGCTGGGCTGCCCAGGGCTTCTGCAGTGTGGTTGCCTCTAACTGTGGAACGGGTCACAAAGGTAAAGGAGTGTTTACAGAGACCCAGAGAGGCTCACGTCCCTCATTCTTCTCTTACAGCACATCCACTCAGAGGAGTCTGAGTAGTGACTGGCTGCCTCCCAGGGCTGCTAGATCCAAGCCCCTGTGCCAACCCCCATGTCACCTATCCTTGAGGCCGCTGCCAGACCCCCCTCTCCCGGCATCCTTTCTCCAGCTCCTGCTCACCACAGCCTCATATTTTTTGGCATGATGGTCTCAATGCTGATATGTCCTCAGCCCCAGAAGACCTCAGTTTTTCTCCCAGGGCCTCCCTTTCTACTTTCACCTGGCTCATGGGCCCAGACAACCAAATCTGGATCAGGTCACAAAGATGGCTGTGATCCCTGGTGGCTGTGTCAGTCTTGCCTGCATGTGTCATCTATCCCTGTCTTGACAAGGCCAATTGGGCCTTGACTCTTCCGCCTGGCACCTCAGAATCTAAGGTTCTTCCTTTATTTTCCCTTCCTTTCCTCCTCCTTTCTTAGGCATTCACAGCCACCACTGTGCTGCTTCAGGAACCACGAGTACCCCTAACGCCTAAGAGCATTTCTAGAGCAGTACCATCTCTAACCAGCCTGAGGCCCTGCAGAGGCCCTCAGTCCCTGGGAGCAGCCCTGCTTTCCTGCCCTCACCCCTAGCAGCTATACACCTCACTTATCTGAGCCTGATTCTCTGTTTACCCTCCAGGTCCTGTGCTCTCCTCCACAACGCTTTGAGTAGAGGCAGAGAGGCAAAGGCCTCCACCCAGCAAGCTTTCTGAACCAGAGCCTTAAGGCAGGGATGAAGTAGCAGCTTGCCGAACTTTGTGCACCTTCTGGGCCTCGTGACCTACATATGGGATTTCTTGGTTACATTTGTTTCCATAAGTGACACAGGTCACAGGCACTAGGAAGATGAGAAGGGGAGTCTAGTAAGATGGCTCAGGGACACCATTCACCAGCTTTCTACCAAGATCTGCCTCTCTGCCAGCTGAGCCTCCCTCTGTATTCACAAGTGAGAGTGACTTCACACTTTATCTCCTTCAGTCCTCAGGTCTCAGGCAGGTGCTGTTAACTGTCCCATTTCATAGGATGAAGGGCGCACTCGCTGACTTTTGTGTAGTGAGAATTCTGGAACTTTGGCTTCTTTACGAAACAGAAATATTGTAAGAATTTGTTTTTGTTTTAATCCCAGGTGTTGGGAATATGGGGTCTGCTTCGAAGCAGCTGATTATGATTTGCTTCGTTTTCTAGCAGAGGCGTGGTTTTTCCAGATGCAGATGGTTTCTGCGATTGTGTGACATTTGGAATTCTGGGAATTTTCCAGAGGCTATATAAATACTAGAGCCCCAATAGGTGGGATCAGTGATTGTTGGTTGGTTGGATGTTTGGTTGTTGATGGACATTGTATGTTAAGTAGTCATGTACAAAGAAGGAACAGGAAGAAGAAATTTGACATCCTGACAGTGAAGATCAAACTTTCCCCAGGGAATTTGCCGCCCCCCTAACCAGCAGGAAGAAGTCCAATGATAATGTTGCCCCCTTTCTGACCCCTGACTTTATTCAGGGATCTCTTTCCTCTCTATCCTTTTTTTCTCTCTTATCTAGTGTTAGGGAGTTGAAAGGGTAGAAGAAAGAACCCACAAAGTAGCCAACTCCAGCTACACTTTTGATAGTGAAGCCAGGACTTGAGTCCATGTGAACTCACTGTGTGCTCACAGCTATGCATTAAATTTTTTCTGTACTTATTGCATATCATGAACACTTCATTTATTTTCTCATTCATTTGTTCAGGTATTCAATCACTCAATGGCTGTTTAGGTTGTGACAATACAGCCCTGTCGTCGTAGTACTTGCCAAGTCCCTCATACTCTTAGAGCGTCGCCATTAAAGACACTTGGTCCTTATAATTTCTGTATAAGATGGCGCCTCTGTAGGTGAGGAAACTGAGGCCCAGAGGGGTTCGATGACATGCCTAAAGTCAGAAGCACAGCTCAGAAGTCCCTCTTCTTTCTGTGACGTCTCAGTTGCTCCTTCAGTGAGCAATGGAGTCTCCAGGCTGAGAAAGTTGTAGAGGGTCACACAGGTGCGTGGCAGCAAGAGAGGTTGTTCCGAGGGAACAAGCACAGTTCTCAGCAGCTTCCTTCCAGGCAGACTTCCTGTCTCCTGGCTCACCATCCTCTCACAGGGCCTCCGCTCCCCTGCCCTCAACCTGACTGTCTCTGTGGAGCCCTCCCTCGTTTAAACAGACGTCTGCCGGTAGCTGCCACGGCTTATAAATGTTTTGCTCTACCAGCACTTTCTTCCCAGTTTCTCATTTACCGTCTGGAATAGCACTGTCACCCACTTTATACAAGAGAAGACTGACGCTGGGAAGCCGGGGCCACAGAGTTACAGGCGGCCAAGCTGGAAAGGTTCTAAGCCCGCCCTGCCCCACCCTCACTCTTCTACGCTGTTCAGTGATGTCTGACTCAGGGTTCAGTGACTCTTTTGCCTGAACCTCCGGGGGGCAGGGGGGACGTCATTGTTTTGTTGTTGTTGTTTTTTGTTTTGCTTTTGCCTTGAGGTTCCAGACACTGTTCCCTCCCCCAAGCTGTTGGGCTTGGTAGCAAATCTGGAAGTTGGGGGAGGGAGGGTTGTTGGTGCCTTTGCTGGCAGCAGGGAGAGTTCTGTCCTTTTTCCTTTCTCCTGATGCCCCTGGGGCTATCTTTGTAGTCTTCTAGTCTCACAAGGGGCACCTCTCCCTAGGAGCACCCCGCCGAAGTCCACCCCACTTCTTTTCCAAGCCAAGAACACATGGAAAACTCCCCAGGCGGTGGCTAGAACAAGCAGAAGAGGAAGGGAACAGGAGGCTGCCAGAAGTCCAGCCAGGCAGCCCCACCTGCTTCCAATTCCTGTGCCCGGTGCATTCCTGTGGAGCAGCGGGGGTGGGGTGGAGGCTGGGCCTTGTTCCCACCCATGGCCTGACCCAACTGCCTCCTCCCCACTGCAGCTGGACCTAGGGCCTTTTATGTGAGGTCAGGATTCTCTGGCTGGGCCTGGGTCCCTTGCCCCTCCCCCTTGTGATAGGCCCCTAGAAACCAGGCATCTAACTATTCTGCAGGAAGTGGGGGGAATGTCAGAATGCTGGAAGAAAGGAGAGCTCCTGAGGGCCAGTTCTGTCAGAGTGTCAAACCTTGGGAGACAGCCCACTGGTTAGGCCCACGGGCCAGCCGGAACCATGTTTCCCAGGGCCACAGTAAAAGGGTTTAGGGAGCTAAGACCAGCTTTGCTTAGCAATGAAGAGAGGCTGACATAGGCGGGCGGTCTCAGGTCTCTATAGATGCAGGTGTTCACACACTTAAACACTGAGCACCCGGGCAGGTAGGCTGACATGCCCTGGACTCTCTCCTGTCCTCTCTAACTCTCAGCCAGCCAGTAAGAACTCAGACGCCTGGCTTACGCTGTCCATCTCCCAGCTTCCTACCCAGGCTGGCAGCTCAGGGCAGGCAAAACATGACAGTGCCCATAAACCCGACTGCTCCTGGGAGCTCCTGTCCAGTCAAGGATTGCGGATAACACCTCTTGAGGAAGGATAGTCATCTGAAGGGTACGTGTTAGCACCTTGCTGTGTGCTAAGCACTTACAACTGGGTGTTAGTGAAAAGGAACATGAAATGTTTGCCTTTTTGAACCTTCTGGTGTCATCTACATACATAATTCATAGGTAAAGCAATGCTGTGGATAACAGAGAGGTAGCTAAGGAAATCAGGAGTAAGGGGAAGGGGACAGTTCACAAGAGGTGACCAGTGCAAGCCTCAAGAAAGTGACATCTGAACCATGACTTAAGGGGGCATGTGAGTGAGCCATTCAGCCATCTGCAGGAAGAGCATTACAGACATGGGGATTGCCCAGTGCAGAGACCTGAAGACAGGAGTTCCCAAGTGTGCTCCAGTGTGCTTAGGTCGAGTAAAGTGGAAATAGAGATGGGACAGGAGAGTGGGCAGAACGATTAGCAGAGTTCAGACTACAGAGAATTTTGGGGCCGCTGTGAAGTTTCTGTGTTTTGGGAGCCACTGCAGGAGCCTAATGGCCGCAGCTGGGAAGTTAGGTGGGGATACGAGTGCCGTAAGAGGAAGTCAGGCTTGACAGGTGGGCTCTGGGGGCTCATGATGGTGTGGCCGCATCAACCACGAGAATGTGCATGGGCAGAATCAGCCATGAGCATGCGGGAAGTGTTCATGCGCAGAAGGCGCAGTGAGCTCGGAGCTTAGAGGTGGAGAGGTCAGGCTGCTCTGCTATGGAGCTGCTTGCTGATGCTTGTACTTCAGAGAGCCAGAGTGGCAGGGTAAGGACAGACCACAGAAGGCCTTTGATGCCACCCTGAAATGTCCAGTCTTTATGAGAGCCACTAAAGGTCCTAGACCTGCCTCTGTAGCCATAATAGCCCCCTTTCCCAGTCTGGAATTGCCCCTTCACCACGGGGCAGAGTGGCTTCTTCAGCAAGCTTGCCTGGGAGCTAGCAAGAACAGGTGGAGTACCTCTGGGCCAGTGCTGACAACTTAATGTTCCAATTATTAGCTAATAATTTCCTGGGTTTGGGAGCTGCCAGCTCTGCCCCACTCCGGCTCATCTCTATTCAAGTCCAAGCTGGGCAGAGCTTTCTGCTTTCCTCACCTAGGGGCTCTTCTGGAGTCTGGCTGTGTTCATTTGCCAAAACATCCCGCTCAGCACATATTTCACAACCGAGTGATGGGTTTCTGCTGGACTGTGTTTATCCTCCAGTCCTGGGCTCAAGAGATTAGGGCTTTGTTGAATTCCACTGCCATCCTTCGAGTGCCCCAGCAGCAGGGGCTTAGGGGACACAGATGCCAGGGGAGGGCTACAGAACCCACAGAACCTGCAGAGTGAGAGGAAAACAGGTGAGGTGTAGACACGTGCAAATGCTCGTGCTGGGCAGGAGGGAACAGATCTCTAATGAGGCAGGAAGGATTTGGGTCAGCCTGTGGGATAATTTCCTGACTGTTGAAGCATAGGCTGCTGAGGTCATGAGAGGGCTCAGGCTCTTGCCCAAGGCTAGAAAATGGATTGAGTAGCTCTGGAAAAAAAAAAAAAAAAGTATTTTTATCTCCAAGTGTTTATGGATCCACCCAACCTGTGCTCAGGAGCCAGTTAGCCTTTCCTGCATCTTTAGACAGGGAAACTGCGCCTCAGATAGGGGAATGAGCCCAAAGAGTGGGGAGAGCAACAGTAATGAGCTGACTTCTGGAGTCTTGCCCACCAGAAGAACCCACTTGGACTGTGCTCAGGAAGATGCTCATGATCATTGTCCTCATGTCCACAGAGGCCATCATGGGAAGGGCCCAGCAGTATTAGACCTAGCTTAGGGCAGGAGAGGACAGGGTGGGCTTGTGCTGAGGCCATTGGTTGCAAGAGTCAGTGTGGCTGGTCTTTGCATGGAGTCCTGACTGCCACAGAGAACTGCCTGAGGACAGAGCTGAGATGCAATGTTTGGCCTTTTCCTGGGCTGCATCTTCACTACAGTGGCCCAGGAGCCCGGTGTGGCAGGAGACTCTTTGCCTGCCTACAAAATGGCTTGGGACCTGGTTCACTCACACTCAGGCCCTCTCTAGCTGAGCCCTAGCTTTAGTCATCCCAAGGGTCTTTGATGTCCTCTGATTCAGTGTTCCCAGTATACTGGCCCAGGCTATGGACAGCACAACCTTCCTAGGGAAGAATGAACTCAGGGGCTTGGCACAGGGCTCCAAGCCGTGGAGATGCGGGGATCAGTGCAGATAGAGTCCTGGAGAGGACCACATCCAAGTCTACGACAGGAGGGCAGAGCCCAGGCAGCACAGTGATAGGACCCAGGCCCTTCAGAGGGGACAGTGGAGTAAAGTCCACACAGCCTTTGGGCTCTAACCCACTTTCAACCTGTGACAGTGATGAGGGAGGAAGCTGAGCAGGGCTGCTTGTCCCCTGTGGGTTCAAAGGGGATCTGGTTATGTGTGCTCAGCAAGCCTAAGCGCATGTCAAGTCAGGTGTGTGGAACAGTGCTCAGAGGCCACTCACTCCCAGGAGACTGTCAGATGGGATGCTGGGGAGGCGACTCTGCAGACTCCTCTTTAGCAGTGCCAAGCCATGCAAAATGTCCTGAAGGTTTGCAGTGACTGAAAAATAAATGAAGACACAGTCAGGTCCTGTAGGACTATCATTTATGGTTTTATATATATGAATGTTTTATCTACATGTATGTACGTGCACCATATTCATGCCTGATCCCCAAAGACATCAGAAGAGGGCATCAAATTCCTTGGCTCTGGAGTTACAAATGGTTTTGAGCTGCCTTGTGGGTGCTGGGAACTGAAGCTGGGTCCTCTGTAAGAGCAACTAGTGGCCCATCTTTCCAGTCCCCTCATTTATGGTTCAGGGTTCTCCTCCTCCTCCTCTTCCTTCTTCTTCTTTTGAGATTGGGTGGGACTGGGTTTCTCTGTGTGGCTGCTGTCCCAGAACTTGATTTGTAGACTAGGCTGGCCTAGAACTCAGAGATCAGCCTGTCTCTGCCTCCCAAGTGGTGGGATTAAAGCCTGCACGCCTGCCTCTCATTTGTTTTTAAATCACAGACCCATCTGACATGAACTGCTGAGTCTGTATAGATGTGCAGTCACCTAACAGGACTGGAGGTGAGGGCTGAAGGGAAAAATGAGAGAAGTACGCAGACGGTAGACCAGTTTTAGCTGAACTAATCAAACATGAAGTTTATCCTATTCTTCATAGTTACAAAAACATCACGAAAAGCTCTTACCAGAACCCATGATTTTAGTCTCCAGGTCCAGGCCTGAGGGTCGAGTGACAGGCTCCATGTTTGTTGGAAGATATTTCCCAACCCCCACCCCACCTCAGAATTACACCTTATAACTGATGGTGCCCCTAAATTTGGCCCATTTTGGAACAAGGGTGACCACACTGATGATACCCGGACTTCATTCCACATTGACCACCCTGCCTGTGCTCCACCAGCCGACAGCAGCCAGACAGACTCCCCTAGACCTACGCCTGCCAACCTCCACGCAATGCTTCCTTCATCTCCCTTCATCATGCAATCTTTCCCCATACAAAGGGAATGAGAGCCTAGCTGCTGACTGAATGTCCCCTGGGATCAAGCCCAGAGAAGGAGGCCTTGTTCCTTCCTGGAAAAACATACCAGCTAAGGGAGGAGGAACCTGAGTGCCCTGGATCCTCAGCAGGGGGTCCTGAGGCTGAGGTGGAAGACCAGGCTGAACTTCCAGGACAGCCAGGGCAGGATAGGCTGGGGCACAGTTGGGTGGGAGGAGTTAGCTGAGTCACCAAGATGCTGATAGAGGTCAGAATCAAAGACAATGCTAATCATGACAGCAGTGATTCATGTACCTACTAAAACAACAAAAACAAAAACAAAACAACAACAAGAAAACAACCTACAGCGATTCAGAGCCCTATCAGCATGTGCCACAGCTGGGGACATTTCCCTAGCTCTGGCTCTGTTGTGGTGGTGAATAACATCGTACATTTGTCAGAACCTTGCCAAACTGCACAGAAAATCTGTGTCTCTCTGTGTAGAGCATACTTCAAACAGAAGTTCGATTTTATTTATTTATTTGATTTGTATGAGTGTTTTGTGTACCATTTACATGCCTAGTTCCTATGGAGGCCAGAGATAGTTTCAGATCCCCTGAAACTAGAGTTAAAATTGGGCCACTTCACTTCCTAGGGTGCTAGGAATTGAACCCTGATCTTCTACAAGAACAATTGCTCTAAACTGCTGAGCCATGGTTTCAGCTCAGAAATTTATTTTTATGAAAAGAAAAATGACAGGAGGGAGCTGAAACTTGAGATCCCCCAAGACTTCCTCGACTCACTGTGTGAATATAAAAATGTTCGTTGCCCTCTCTAGATGTGCTTCCTTACACTTCCAAAGGTATAGTGTGCCCCGTGGTCTTAAAGAGGTACGTACATACACACTTATAGATGTGGACAGCCATGTATTAGGTCACCAGCTGTTAAAGAAGCAGAGGATACGGCTCGCTAGTGATGACACAGAGGTAGGACCTGCCCTCAGAGAGCCCCGGCCTGAGCAGAAGGACCCCACAGAGGAATATGAGGAAGTCCAACTGCAGAGAAATCCTCGAGGGCAGTGAGGGGGGAGTGGAATGTGTGCGTCCAGGATGTCAGTGCTTATCAGGAAAGGCTTCCCAAATCAAGAGCTGAGGACCAGTGCTCAGACTGGCCAGCAGCCTGTCCCTCGTCTCTCCATGTACTCTCAGATACCTCCTCCCCCAGCTCCTGGACTTACACCAAAGCCACTCCTCCATCAGAGAGGATCGATGATGTCAAACAATTCCTTTTGAAGGGTCTTTTCTCTTAGCACATTGCTTTAGTTTACTATGTAGAGAAAGAAACTAAGGACAACATACTAAGATTCAGAGTTGTTGATAGATCAGAGCTCAGTGGTCAGGTCTCAATATGACCAGGATTAGGGCTCAGTATGTGAATAGGATCAGAGTTCTACATGTGACCACAATCAAGGCTTAATATGCTATCAGAGTTAAAGCTCAGTAAGTGAACTTGGTCAGAGGTCAGTGTAACCAGGATCAGGACTCAGTGTGTGATCAGAATCCAGATTCTATGTGTGACCAGGATCAGGGCTCAGTGCGTGATCATGGTCAAGTCAAAGTGTGACCAGGATCCATGCTCACTATATAACCTCAGCCAGGGCTTCTTGTGTGGTCACTGGGTTCAGTCTGTGGCCAGGGTCAAGCTCAACCACGAAGCAGGAGCAGTGTAACTAGCCCTAAGGGCCCCTAGCCTAGGACTCTGGCTCTTCTAACTGTCCAGGATTGCACAGCCAGATCATGAAACAGCCCAGAGAGGAAGGGTCGGGCCAGGAAAGCTCTGTGGAGCCATCTGTGTAGTATTTATTGAAACAGGGCCTGGGGTGGGAGCGGCAGACTGTCTGGTGCTGAACACTGGGCCCATGAGGCTGAAGCCCAGCTGCCACACCCACCTATTGCTAAGCTGCTAGAGGGTGGGGAAAGGGGACCCCTCCTCCCTTCCTTACCCCTCTTCCAGAAACTTCTGGGAACCAGTGGGTGAGAACCATCTCCCAGCTGGTTTGAGGTCCTGAGGGTCCCTTGGGAAATTACTGCAAACATTCCAGGGGGCTCATGTCATAGAGCCTAGGCCAGCCAAGAAGTCCCCCATTTGCCAGGAGCCACCTCATCCTCACCCACCCTGTACTCTAAGCTTCTTCTCCATTCCAAGTAGGTGAGATCATCCTTACTGCCTGGACCAAGCTGTCCCTGAGGCCCAGGCCCCAGGGAGAGCAGGTCCACAGGGGCCCAAAAAATATATCTAAGTGTGAGTGTGTCTCTGTGTGTATATGTATGTGTGTATGTGTGAGTCTGTGTGTATGTGTGTGTGTCAAGAGTGTAATTATGTAAGTGTGTGTGTGTGTGAGAGAGAGAGAGAGAGAGAGAGAGAGAGAGACAGACAGACAGAGACAGAGAAGTGAATGCAGGCACATACCTCTGTCAAAGGCTGTGAAGCCAGACTTCTCTTTGTCAGGACCCGTAAGTTGATGGGAGGATTGGAAGACAGGGGTCTAGAAGCCCCTTTCCATGACTCAAGGACCCCACCAATCCTGCCTTTGTCCCTCCCCCTCCCCAAGAGAGGAGGCCTAAGACACTAGGAGGGACTTACAGTCTCTTTATCATTTATCGGACAAGATCTCCAAGGCCTGAGAGAAGGGAGATTTTAAAAGCCCCAGGCACTGCCCTATAGGGTAGCTGTGGGGCGAGGATCAGCCTCCACCCTCAGCCCACCCTCCACCTGTACCCTCACTCCCAACCTCAAATTCATCCTGTCCTTAGTCCATCATGAGATGGCTTCGATACCTGCCTGTGCTTTCTGCTTATTCCTGATAACTTACTTGGACTCTTACTAGTGGAAGCAAAAAGGGGAGGCCTCTGACCCTAGAGAACAAGTGGTCCAAAGGGTGGAGCAGGCCTTAGACTTTCCCTGGACCCTGCAGGGGTGGGAGCCAGGCCTTCCCTCCCTTATGATGGACGCCAGAGGTTGCCCACAGGGGACAACTGTGTCAGTCTAGAGTCTGATGACCAGAAGTGGCAGGAGGTGCCAAGAAGATATCCGGAGCAGCTCAGCTGGCACCAGCAGCCTAAGACTTCTGCTGGCTCAGGGAAAGTGTTTTCTTCCCGCCCACCCCCTCCTACCAGTTAACACCCACCTACTCTGTCACTGAACCTTCAGGGGCCCACCCTAGGCCATAAGCCCAGGCTGTCCTGGTGGTCCTTGAAGGAGGCTGGCTTTAGAGGTGTGAGGGGTGTCTTGGCTGGTGTGCAAAGGCCTGGGGAGGGAGGACAGAGGGAGTGGCTCTTCAGGAAATCCCTTGGTCTCCTTGGTCCTGTCTCTAAGCCTTTACTCATGGCATGCCATTCCACCTTCCAGACACCTTTCCCTTCTGGGTCTTTTTCTCACTCCAAATCTTCTAGGATGTGTCAGTGGCTCCCATACTATCAAACTGTAGAGGCAGTTAACTGCTGCTGACCTCCTCAAACCCAGGAGCCACTGACCAGGGAGAATGGCCCACAGGCCAGCAGTAACCAGACTAACCTTCCTAGTGCTGTGCTCTTCCTCTCCCACTCTCTCCAGGCCTCCCTGACTTGGTCCCGGACCCCAACTATGTGCAGGCCTCCACATATGTGCAGCGAGCCCACCTGTACTCCTTGCGCTGTGCGGCAGAGGAGAAGTGCCTGGCCAGGTAAGGAGCTGGGGACGAAGCACAAAGCAGAGGGCCTTGGGATAGTCCGAGGGAGTCACCCAGAGCCTGGCAAAATAGCCAAGCCTCTCAGAGCCATGCCCTCCACCTTACCTGGCTTAAGTGGGGGAAGCAAAGAGAAGGGGTGGGTTCCCGTCAGCCTACAGTCGTTACCTACAAGGACCTTTACTACACTGTGACATTAATCTTAAGACCAGCCCTGGCAGAATGGGCTGCCCCATTAGGAAACTAAGTCTGTATTTCCAGTGGTCAGTGTGGGTATCAGGGAAGTCCTGGAGGGCAGAGAGCTGCAGGGTGAGGAGGATAGGTGTGGCTTGAGGTAGGCCCAGGCAGCCTGTCTGATCGAGGCAGGGAATGGCTAGGTGTGGGTAACAATGCGGCCTCAGTTCCAGGCTGCTGTGTTCTGCAGAGATGAGGAGACCATTGTCCTGCTCCTGCAGAGCTCATTTCTGGCTTAGCAATAGTTAATATTCTGCTCAGCTTCTGTCCTTTGGGGCGCTCTCCCTGTGCTAAAAGACCTGGCTAAAGGGGACATCAATTTGCTGCTCTCTGGATATCGATGCACAAAGCACATTTCCCTCTTAATTATCACTCTAAAAACTTTTTTTAAACATATGAACTCTCTTAGCTTTTACTCTCTAGGAAACCATTTGGAATGCCAACATTTACTCATTTCTAGACCTTTAGCCCTGTCCTCCTCAGAGTAGCTGACCATAAGCTCTTATGTTAAGATAAAGAACTTTCATCAGCATATAACTGAATTGATTATTTCTTTCATAAGGTCATCTGTTTTTAAAATGCTGCTAATCAGAGTGATGGGTAGAGCAGTTGATTCACACTCTGGTGAAAGTTCCTTATATTATCACAGATGGGCAAAGTGTCGAAACTGACTTTTCAGGCCTTATCCTTTGTCCCTTGTCCTTGGGAGGAGAACATACCATTTCTGCTGACATTCCTCAGTGATAAGGGTTCAGTCTCCTAGTGGCCTGCACAGGTCTAGATCATTTTAATCAAAGCCAAATTCTCACCACATCCTTTTGGAGCGTCTCAAGTGCCCAGCCCTGAGCTCCCAGTTGGGGGGGGGGGGGGGACTTGTTCATCAGGCTGGAGGGAGACCTCATTCTAGGCTGTGGTGACAGAGCTAAGCAGGCAGGAGTGGAGTGAGAGCCAGGATGCACAGCTCTGAGGCTGAGTGAGGTCAAAGAAGGAGGGGCTTGCAGGGATGTGGCCTCCAAGAAGGCTGGGGACAGGATTACAGACTCAGAAAAGCCTGTGGAGCTGGGGCCCTGCACTGGGAGGATTCTCCACAAGCAGTCCAAGTGTGGGCTGGAGCCCTGAGCCAGGTCTCACATTGCAGGCTGAACTCAGAGAAGGCAGAGGATTTGCTTCAAGTCTTGCCACAAGCCTGTGGCCAAGTTAGGCCTAGAAGCTAGATCCTGCTGGTTTCCCACGATGTTCTGAGACGAACAGCAGGGCAGGATTTCACCAAACAGGCAAGGAGGATGTTTTGTTTCAACCCAGACACAGACAGATTCCAAACCTCCCCCAGACAGGGCCAAGGGCCTTATGTCCTGGCAGACGGGAGTCTGAGTCCCCTGCTGTCCAGACATATTCTCAGAGAGAGCTAATCCCCACCTCTCGCCTCTGGCCTTACAACCCCAAATGAGGCCAGCCAGGACAGCTGTCATCAGTCAGCTGCAAAGAGAGCCGGCAGCGGGGCTTCCTGGTGTGTGTGTGTGTGTGTGTGTGTGTGTGTGTGTGTGTGTGTGTGTCCTTCTCTCAGAAAAGATATCCCTCTTTTCTCATTCTTCCCTGCTTCTTCTGGGAATTTAAAGCCATACATGGACGGAAAGGAGGCTTCCGGAAGGCAAAGTGCACATTGCTGGTCCTGAAGCCAGCATCAAGGGAGAGGTGGTCTGATCACACCTGCACCAGCCCAGGGTGCACATGACGTCAGGGTGAGCCATAGGAAGAACTGCAGGAGCTCACAGGCAAACCAGGGTGCTTCTAAGTACAGCAACCATGAACCATGGAGAAAAGGACTTGAATTGGGTCTAGGAAGCTTAACTAATGAGCTCTAGAGCTATGGGCTTGCAAACAGCATGGAAGGAAGGGGAAAGATAGAAGTCTCATGGTCTTTGGGGCCCGAACTCATTCTGTAGAGGAGCAGAAGGGTCCATGGGACTAGGAATATGAAGACTTAGCCCAAGATGCTCAGGCCTGGGTTTTGGTCACATATGCAAGACATGCACACTTTTTTCACCAGTTAAACTCTGTCTAGAAGAAGGAAGAGTTGAGAAGCTCCTGGGTGTGGCTGTTAGGGCTAATTCTTACTTATTTGTGTGTGTGTGTGTGTGTGTGTGTGTGTGTGTGTGTGTGTGTGTAGGTGATGTGTGTTCATGTGCAAGTGAAGGCCACAGGATAACCATCAGGTCATCTTCCAGGATGTGGCCCACCTTCTTTGAGACAGGGTCTCTCATTGCCATGGAGGCCATCTGTTAGTCTAGGCTGGCTGGCCAGCAAGCTCCAAGGATTGCCCTGTCTCTGCCTCCCTAGGGCTGGCATTAGAAGCACACAACTCCACAACCAGGTTTGGACTGGGTTCTGAGATTTGGACAGACTTCAAGGCAAGCTGCCAGCTCTGCTGTCCTCATAGGCCCAGAACTGCTTGTTGTTAAATTATCCTCTCAAGATTTTGACATGACCCTAACCTCTCCCAGGGTAGTGGTGGGGGCACTGTCCCAGGCTGAGTTGCCTGGAAGCTTGTGATCGGAGTCTATTAACAGCTGCCAATCACACACAGAAGGCCAGAGAGGAGAGGAGGCCCAGTCCGGTGGTGTCAGGAGAAAAGAGGCCCGGCCTCACTGTCATGCAAGGGTCAAATGTCAGGAACTTTGAAGAGCACTGACTGCTGGTGTTGCGGTACCATTCCAGTCCCCTCACCTGTTTCCACAGCACAGCTTATGCCCCTGAGGCTACTGACTATGACCTCCGAGTGCTGCTGCGCTTCCCCCAGCGTGTGAAGAACCAGGGCACAGCGGACTTCCTCCCCAACCGTCCACGACACACCTGGGAGTGGCACAGCTGCCACCAGTAAGACTCTGACTGGCCTTTGCTTGTTCCTCTCCTGGGTCAGGGTCCTCAGTGCCTGAGTCCCTCCCCATTCACACTCTGGGAGATGTGGGTACTTGTTCCTGCCCTAGGGAAGTGTTGCTGGTCAAGGGCCCTCAGCAAAACTGGGTTGAAAGATGGGCCGTAATCAGTGTTGGAAAGGGATGGACATGTCTAAAATACAGGATTTTGCCCATGAGAGAACAGGAAAGAGTCCAGAAAAGAAATGAGGAGCCTGAGGAGGTGGTGTTCTGAGGTAACCTAGCACCAAGATGCTACCCTGTGGGACTCAGAATAGAAGGGTTCAGTGGCTAGGAAGCTATCATAGCAGATCACCTGGGTCACCTCAGGAGGGGGACATGAAGAGAAGCCCCAGGGGGACTAGGCCTTCTTCTCTCTCCTCCCCCAGACATTACCACAGCATGGATGAGTTCAGCCACTATGACCTGCTTGATGCAGCCACAGGCAAGAAAGTGGCCGAGGGACACAAGGCCAGCTTCTGCCTGGAGGACAGCACCTGTGACTTTGGCAACCTCAAGCGCTATGCGTGCACCTCTCACACACAGGTTGTACTGCGTGGCAGGGTGGATACGGGGAAATATGGATGGGGAATGGGCCAGCCAAGTGAAGAATGGGCAACTGCCCAGGAGGTGCCCACTTAGTTCTGGTTGAGGATCTTCTTGCTAGTCCTGAGACCATCAAAGGGCCCTGCACAAGTCCCTTCCTCCCTCATTTCAAGGGGTGTCTGTCTTGGAGATAAAAGAACATTGACACACTGGGCAGTGGGGGCCCATGCCTTTCATCCCGGCACTCAGGAGGCAGAGGCAGGCAGATCTCTGAGTTCAAAGCCAGCCTGGTCTACAGAGTGAGTTCTAGGACAGCCATAGCCACACAGAGAGGCCCTGTCTCAAAAAACAAACAAACAAACAAAGCCATACGGTCTAGACAACACCAAGCCTTTTTGCCTGAAGAGGGACAAAGGTCTATCCCAATCCATCTTTCCATCCACAAAACATCTATATGCCCATCTGTCTTTTCATCCCTTCCTCAGGCCATCTCTGTCAAGCATCTTGCAGCATCTGCCCCATCCACTTCAGGCTCCTTCAGCCTATGGCATCTCCACCTTCTTCTTGGCTCATTCATCCAGTGGCTCAGCAAGAGCTTGAGTCCATGTGGGCCCAGGTCAGGGAGGAAGCACAGAAACAGAACACCCCAGACTGCCTCGAGTGCACGTGGAGTGGCTTTGAGATGCAACTTCTGAGCTGCAACTTTTCATTCCTTTCCCCAGGGCCTGAGTCCAGGCTGCTACGACACATACAATGCGGACATTGACTGCCAGTGGATCGATATCACTGATGTGCAGCCTGGGAACTACATTCTCAAGGTGAGCCTCCCGGCCTGGACATTCTCGCCAACTTCATGCCCACACTCATTGTCTCCTGCCTCTGAAAGATGCTCCCTTCTCTGACTGGCCCCCTACACCCACAGTTGCTCAGCTGGGCTGACACCTGCAATGTTATCTCTCTGGTGGTTTCTTTCTCAAGCAGACATCATTTCTCTGTTCCTAAAGACCCCAAAGAATCTTCAGCCCTGCTGCAGTGACAGGGGAAGTGATGATGACACCATCCTGTCTAAGTGACAAAGACCCGCAGAGATAGTTAGCCAGTCCTCCCATGTGTGGGATGTCAGGCTCTCAGCTCCTTTCAGGACATGTGCTGAGTTTCTTCCGGCAAGAACCCCTCTTGCCACATGGAATGGCATGAGCTTACCCTATCACATGTTCCCTTTGGTACTGGGAAAAATAGAAAATCCTGCTGCTGACATACAGCTTAGCTTGGCATACCCAAAAACACAGTGTCGGGCCATGTCCCTGTGGCCTGATCCCGGGTTATTTAAAGCTTCTCCATAAAAGCACCTGCAGGAAGAGTTCCAGGACAGCCAGGGATGCTGGGAGAAATCCTGTCTTAGAAGAGAGAGGAGAGATGGCCCTCAAAACACAAAACAGAAGCAACTCATTGCTGCACAGCCTGACCTCTGCTCCACAGGTTGTATGTGTGTGAGTCATGCCTGATGAGCTACTCATCAAAGACTAATGAAGGCCCATCTGAGTTCCAGGCAGTGGGCAAATTAACTCATAAACAGTTCATAGTTTAAGCTTGAAGAATACACTAGGAGTTCAAGTAACATTTATGTCTGTCTGTCTATCTATCTATCTATCTATCTATCTATCTATCTATCTATCTATCT